>NC_142954.1:14065045-14100045 GCF_046866305.1 Octopus bimaculoides | reverse complement strand
GATAAAATAAGAGCTTTAATGAAGCAGCACTAATTGGGGGTACTGGATTTTATACAGGGTGTTCAAAGAGTCTCTCCGCAGTAAGAATTTAATGGTTTCCAGGCAATTCTTGTACACTGATCCTTTACTTGCTCCCCAGAAAAAAGTGTCTGGCAGTGTTAAATCAGGTGATCTTGGTGGCCAAAGTCCCTTCGAAATAATCCGTTCACCATAAAACTCTTGAAGTAGTGCCATGGTGATGGGCAGGGTGAATAAAAATTCACTGCGGGGAGACTTTTTCAACATCCTGTACAACTTCACTTCATATTTATAAGTAAACATTCATATATTTTCATAGATATTAATAAAAAACACATATTTGCATAAATATATACACCATTACATACATCCATATATATATATATATGTGTGTGTATATATATCGTCGTCGTCGTTTAACATCAGCTTTCCATGCTAGCATGGGTTGGACGATTTGACTGAGGACTGGTGAACCAGATGGCTACACCAGGCTCTGATCTGGCAGAGTTTCTACAGCTGGATGCCCTTCCTAACGCCAACCACTCCGAGAGTGTAGTGGGTGCTTTATATAATATATATATATGTACAATGAGATATTATAATGATAAATCAATATTATGATGTATCAAATATGTTATAATAAAATACATAAATAAGGGTGCAAAATAGTACCTACAATTGCTAGAAATAACAGCTAAAAAATGTAACTAAGAACAGCCGCACAAAATCACTAACCTCATGAGATGTTTAAAGGGATTGCAAGTGGCAAGTCACAACATCTTACTCCAGCAAGATAAAACTTGTTGAAGGAAATAATTTGATAAGACTCTATCATATGATTTTGAAATTTAACCAATAAGGTTTCATTTCTCCTCAGGACCCTCCACAAATTATTCCAGATTAAAGAGATATGGCTTGCTTCTCATTAGCTCATGAGTGAAAATAATCATTGAGTGCCAAATTCAAAGCGGTTTAAGCATATATAAACATACAATAAGATATACTCTCTCTTTTACTTGTTTCAGTCATTTGACTGCGGCCATGCTGGAGCACCGCCTTTAGTCGAACAAATCGACCCCAGGACTTATTCTTTGTAAGCCTAGTACTTATTCTATCGGTCTCTTTTGCCAAACCGCTAAGTTACGGGGACGTAAACACACCAGCATCGGTCGTCAAGCGATGGACGGGGGACAAACACAGACACACAAACATAGACAAACACATGCATATATACGACGGGCTTCTTTCAGTTTCCGCCTACCAAATCCACTCACAAGGCATTGGTCGACCCGAGGCTATAGTGGAAGACACTTGCCCAAGGTGCCACACAGTGGGACTGAACCTGGAACCATGTGGTTGGTAAGCAAGCTACTTACCACACAGCCACTCCTGCGATAAATCAATATTATGATATATTAAATATGTTATAATATAGGTGGCTGAAGCAATTAAAAACCCAAAAGGAAGAATACATAAATAAGGGTTCAAACAGCACCTCCACTTGCTAGAAATAACAGCTAAAAAAATATAACTTGAACAGCCACACAAAATCACCAATGAGATAAAAGTTGCTGAATGAAGTAATTTGATAAGACCCTGTCATATGATTTCAAAATTTAACCAATAAGGTGTTGCTTCTCCTCAGGGGAATCCATATATAAATATATATATACACACACACACACATATTTACAAGTATATATATCATATATGTATATTTACAAAAACATACATGTATTTGCACAAATCTCTGTCTATCTATTTATCTATCTGTCTGCCTATCTATCTATCTATCTTTCTATAGCTGTCTATCTATCTATCTAGCCATCTATCTCTGTCTATCTATCTATCTATCTATCTATCTGTCTGCCTGTCTATCTGTCTGTCTATCTATCTATCTATCTATCTGCCAGTCTATCTATCTGTCTATCTATTTATCAATCTATCTATCTGTTTGTCTATCTATCTATCAATCTGTTTGTCTATCTCTCTCTCTCTCTCCTCTCTATCTTATACTCTGTGTGTGGATCATTTGTTTTCGCGTATTTTTAAAAACACACGCACACACACACATATTTAGTGTATGTATACTTTCATCCATATACTACACACTCTTACACATCTGCATTTAACACACACACATACATACAGTGTATCCTACATGTGTATCAAAATCTCTAATTGAATTCTGTGAGATGGTTGTACAATAAATAAATTGTTAAACTGATTAAAACTCGACAAAAGAATTGAAATAACTTAATTTACTTGACATCATCTGTGGAAAATTTGTTGAAGATATTTCAACAAATTAGTCAGACAATTTGATATTAACAATACACGCTGAGCTGGCAGAACAGCAGAAATGGTGCAGCGCTTTAACTGAATGCCGTGCTGTTATTTTAGGCATTGGGTAATTTCACAGTCTGAGCTCAAATGCTGCCAAAGTCAAACTCAAAATTTACTTGATTTTTATTGTTAATAAAAGAGTTTCTTAAAAGTGGTGACCTGGAAGAAACGTTAGCACGCTGGGTGAAATGTTTAGTGGTGTTTTGTCTGCCAAAGATCTCAATGAGCAGAGTTCCTCAACTTCACAGAAGTCAAGAAGAATAAAAAATTTATAGAAACAGAGGAAAATTCTTGAAGGTGGGGTAAATAAAGAAGATTCCTCTAAAAATGACAAAGGGACAGACTGTTGGTGATGACAACAGCCCCTTTCATTATGGGTAATTTTGACAAGATTTTAATTTAAATCATCTTAAAACAAGAAGTCTGTTTCATAGAACCAGGGATGATCTTGGGAAGCTTGGTATCAAAAGGGATTAGAGAAATTTGTTGATGACACAAGACTCAGGTGGATATGAGCTATAACAATCCTTGAGGGAGTCCCTGGGTGTCAAAGAAGACCAGCTAAGAAATCACTTTCAGGAAACTTTTGACTTGAGGTCAGAGGTCAATGGACAATTTCCAGGAATCCCTGAACTGGAAGAGATACCAGAGGACATTACTGGTTTCAGAAAACCTCTGTGGTCACAGAGGTGCCATCAGTTATGCATGTCTGAGATGCATGGAGAGTGGTGGAACCATTCTACTCATACTTGTTTGATATTGGACAATTGCTGGCACATGGGACCACATCAAATGGTTATAGCATTTGGCATGGAACTGTCTGTTAGCAGAAGACAACACTAGCACCGTTATTGGGAAAGTGGTGGGGACAGGCAGTTTTTTTTTACCTGTCTGGTCACTAAATTATTTAATTCAAAAGAAAAAAATTCCTTTACAAAACCCTTTCATAATATTACAAGTTAAAATAATATTCTGACATCTCCCCCACAGCCGGTAGCGGGGTGGGGGTGGGCAGTGCCTGGAGAGAGAGAACCAATTTATTGCTGGCCTTCTCATTTAGATCATAACGACATTCAAATATTATTCAATGTTGTGTAATTATTTCCAATTTAAAAAAATTTTACATTCAAATTTGCGGAAATAAATTGAAGAAGGTGTGTGGGGTGGGTTAGTGGTGCATTATAAAAAATAAATAAATAAATGATAATAATAATAAATAAAAGAAAAAAGACATGTAAACCATTCCACCCATGGAATATAACAGAACTGAAATGAAAATAATGATGATGATGATGATGATGACGAGGACAGCAAGGTGATGATGATGTTGATGATGATGTTGATGGTACTGCAACAGCAAACACAATAACAACAACAACACCAACAAGAACAAGAAAACAGCAACAACAACAAAGAGAAACGAATGTTAGTAATTAATTAATTTTTTTTCAGAAATATATTGCGTAACATGAGTCAAAAATATTCTGGTTGCTTCCAAAATAGTCATTCCTCAAAATATATAAATAAATGAAGGTGTGTAAGTGTATATATATATATATGTATATATGTATGTGTATGTATATATATATATATATATATATATATATATATATGTGTGTGTGTGTGTGTGTGTGTGTGTGTATGTGTGTGTGTGTGTATGTATATATGTGTGTGTGTGTGTATGTATATATGTATGTGTTTATATATATGTGTATATATATATATGAGTGTGTGTGTGTATGTGTATTTTATATGTGTAGGTATTTATGCATGTAAAGAATACTACATTATAACTTTTATTCATATATACATACATACATATACATATATATATATATATATATATATATATATATATATATATATATATACACACACACATATATATATATATATATATATATATACACACACACACATATCTGTTCACTGCTGCAATAAATAAGTACACAAAGGCAGTGAGCTGGCAGAAACGTTAGCACGCCAGGCAAAATGCTTAGCAGTATTTCATCTGTCTTTACGTTCTGAGTTCAAATCCCGCCTAAGTCAACTTTGCCTTTCGTCCTTACAGGGTTGATAAATTAAGTACCAGTTGCATACTGGGATCGATCTAATTGACTGGGCCCCCTCACCAAACATTTTGGGCCTTGTGCCTAGAGTAGAAAAGAATATTTAATATGTACTCAATACCTCTAAGTATAGTGGAATACTTACTGAACTTTTATTTAAACCTGAGTCTGTTAGGGATTCTAAGGTGAAGAGGACTGTAAGAAGAAATTTACATCATGTAGCATCTTCCAAAGACTCACTTTCAAAGTGTGTTGGCATGCGTGTGTGTGTGCATATATATATATATATATATATATATATATATATATATATACACACACACACATCTTTATATATATAGACATATATTTATATATACATATATATATTTATACACACACACACACACACACACACACACACACATATATATATATATATATATATATATATATATATAGACATATATTTATATATACATATATATATATATATATATACATATATATATATATATAGACATATATTTATATATACATATATATATATATATATATACATATATATATATATATATATATATATATATATATATATATATATATATATATATATATATATACATACACACACATATCAATATATACACACACATACATTTATATATATACACGTATATATGTGGCCCATTACTTAATTTTTGGGGGTGACAGAGCAAACCCACTTCATCAGCTGTATGGAGTTGAGCTCTGTACATGAAGAACTGTGTCAAGCTCCACATACATCTCTCACCTTATCTCTTTCCATACTGATGTTTCCCATCCATCCTAACTCCACCCATGTTTATTACTCACTGCCTTAACTCCTACTCCAATCTCTAACCATCAGTTACTGTCCCCTCACACACTCTTATGGAAACCACCCCACTCCAACCCCCGATCCACTCCCTGTATCCTCTCTTATGCCCTCATCGCTACCATCTTTAACCCCTTTCCGGCTACTCTCACCCACCCTTATGTGCTGCAGGGTAGCTATGTATCTCCTCTCTCACAAAACAGCTGTGCTCGTTCCTCTTATAATATTTTAGCCTCCCCACATCTGGCATAAAGCCATCTCCAACTGTCAAATGCTCATCCAGCCCTACTTAGTTGTGGCTTTTCTGTCTTGCAAGTTACTTGCCAATCTCACTAGTGCTAGTAACAATGAAAAAAGCACCCAGTACACTCTGTAAAGTGGTTGGCATTAGGAAGGGTATCCAGCCATAAAAACCATGTTGAAGCAGACATTGGAGCTTGACACAGACCTGCAGCTTACTGGATCTTATCAAACTATGTGACCCATGCTAGCATGGAAAATGAATGTTAAATGATGATGGTCATGATGATGATGATAATGATGGTGATGATGATGAACAGAAATTGTACATTTGGCATCTAGCAATCGCAACTTGTTAGGGATGGTAATGTCGACAGGCATCACTTGTCCTCATTCAACTCTTAATCTTTCACTCGATCGCTCCAAGCGCCATACTCCACTTGGGCTAATCCAAGTTAATCCAAGTTTAAACATTGCACCAGTCAGCAAAAGACTCCGGATAAGGCTTCCAAAGGAGTCACTGACTAAGTCAAAGGAACTTTTGCTCAGGTCAACAGGCAAGTGTTTGAGACCAAGGTATGGCTCAGGTAGGCGCATACATTTCTGGATAAAAGCTTGGAGAGGAATCGTTGGCATCAAGCTAAACTGTCCAAGATACATTCATGATGATGACAACCAGAACCGAACCCATGCTGTATCAGTCATCACCTAGGTTACCTGATTCACAGAGGGCAGTAGAGTATTGAGAGAAGTGGTAAAATCAGGTCGCAACATCATTAACGAATGCTCCGTCCGTATATCCATGTATATCCGGCCTAAGATTAGACTGCATCATGGAAAATAGGTCAGTTGAAAGGGATAAAAACACTTTCCAATATTAACTTGTACGTTTAGATGAGGTATATGTATGCGTATGCATGTGTGCGTGCGCATGTGTATGTTTCTCTGTATGTATATGAGTATTTGTGTGTGTGTGTGTGTGTGTGTGCTTGTATGTATATATGAGTATTTTTGTGTGTGTTTCTCTGTATGTATATGAGTATTTGTGTGTGGGTGAATGTTTCTCTGTATGTATATATGAGTATTTGTGTGTGTGTGTTTGTATGTATATATGAGCATTTGAGTGTGTGTGTATGCTTCTTAGTAATGTATACATGAGTGTGTGTGCGTGTGTGCGCATGTGTGTGCATGTCTGTGTATATCTGTATGTATATGTCAGCATGTCTGTGTATATCTGTATGTATATGTCTGTTGGTGTCTATCAGTGTTATTGTATGTGTTCCTGTATATGTGTATGTTACTGTCTAAATATGTTTGTGTATATATATATATGTGTGTGTGTGTGTGTGTGTGCGTGTGCTCTGAACACAAATCTTTAAACAGCTTGCCTGTGTGTAAGTGCGTGTCTATGTCTGTATGTATATCAGTGTATATATGTATATATATGTTTATGTGTATGTATATACAGGTGGTAGGTGATTATACATTCATGAATAAATTAAATCGATATTCAGCCAACTTTAATTAATTGAGAAGAACCATTAACGACATAACAAGAAAATATCCTTTTTACAAAGGTTCCAGTGACCAAACTTTGTAGAACTGCTGTCTTTTATTCCAAGACAAATTAACATAATGCAGAAACAAAAAGTATAATATGTGTGTATGTATGTGTGTGTTTATATGAATATATACATGTGTGTTTGTATGAATATATATGCGTTAGTGTGTGTGTGTGTGTGTGTGTGTGTGTGTGTGTGTGTGTGTGTGTGTGAGCGCATAATGTTACCAAAATAGAAAAACAAAAACAGCTGTAAAATTCTATGCTGAAAATTCTTAAAAATAAAACTCCTTTTCATTGCTGAAGAATATACAACAACAACAGCAGCACCACCACCACCAACAACAACAACAGCAATAACAACAAAACTAAGAGCAATAATGATAATAATATCAAAAATAATAACAACTACAACAACAATTTATTATGTGCTACATTATGCTATACTATATCAATTTCTATATTTAAAAAATAAATACTTGTTGTCTGTGGGTGTTTCCGGTATTAACCGGCATCACCTCCGGTTCCATAAGTGGTTGAAAACATCTTATGAAACTCAAAATAACATACATACATACATACATAATTATTCATATATATATATATATATATATATATATATATTTATATATATATATATATATATATTGGTGCAGAGACTTTTACATACATTGAAGCATAGATTCATATATACATACAATGATTCATAGATTTATGTATATATACATTAATAAAAGACTTAGTTACATACACACACACATATACATAAATATATTTACCTGCATGCACACTTATGTACACACACACACACACACACACACATATATATATATATATATATACATATACAATTACATATATACATACACACAAACACTTATACATCCATACAAACATACATACAGACACATACAGACTATAGAGAAAGTCACGTATATTCTAAAGAACTATGGAAGACCAAATTGACACAACAAATTGGCTTGCCATGGCACGCACAAATCTTGTAGCCAAAAATGAAAACACTAACTTGGCAGAAAACTGTAGTTGTATTGTTTTCTTAAACATTATATAAGCTGTCTGAACCAATTCCTCCAAGACCATTGTGTGTCCAAGAAGGCAGAGACTGATGAGCAGGTAGGGGGAAGGAAGGGAGGGCAGGGATCTGCCAAACAACTTTTGATGAATGAAGCTGTGTGGGTTGAAATAAGAAAACTCTGCAAAAACCTTGTGACAATATGGCTTGATTACAGAAAGTGGTATTTGATTCTATTCCTCACACATGGTTGATGGAATCGGTCAACTTGGCAAAAGAAATCTACTGTCATTGTTGTGGCTATTGAAAGACTCACAAAAACTTGGTCAACAATTTTATAAATATTTCAAAGGGAATATTCCAAAGAGACACTCTATCTGTGGTATTTCTGTCTATTCTGGCATTAAACTGCCATTTCTTCTAGAAAACTCCATTGGCTGTTTGTTAAGGCCTACAACAAGAGGTACCAATGTAAACTAATATTTCTTTGATAATCTAAAGAATTACACAAAAAATATTTACAATGATGAGAAACAGCTGGATTTGATTACAAGATTTTCAACTGATGGATATGGCCCAAAGAAATATTTATATTTGATAGTTGAACAAGGAAAAACTTCGTGCCAAACCCTAAATTTTTATATTAACAATCTTTCTCTATCCTCTCACACAATGTGTTCTCAAATGCCTTATTATTGACAAAAATGTATGCTATGAAGATATTGTTGTAAGAGGAAATCCTCGGCTACCATATTTAAAAAAATTCTTCTATAATATTCTTTGACCATTTCATCATTGACCTATCTTGGATTATGTGAAGGTGAATTTTAAAATTGCTATGCCAATCACTTGGCCTCCTTCGGACATAGGGACAAAAGTAAAACTACTAAGTTGGTTAGCTACGTATGGACTTTGAAAGATAACGAAACATTGCATGTGATTAAATGGAAAATAATTGAGAAATCCATACCTTATGTGAATGGATCGAATAGATGTAGACTTTGTTTGGCTGAAAGAGGGCAGATCCTATTCAGAGCTAAGATCCCTAACTCTCTATTGAACTCCAGGTCAGAAATTTTCAGTGGTTGCATGCATATATATAGATATAGATATATTTTGAAGAAATGGAAAATTCCACCTATTCCTGACTGACTTGATATCTTTCCAGTCTTATCATTTGAGGTCTAAGAACGATAACTCTTTTACCTTTTTACTTTTGATTTTTTAACATTTTAGTTTCTGTTTTCCATTTTCCGTTGTTTACTGTCTGCGTTTTCTTAAATACTGCCTTCTCAATTTTTTCATGTTTCTTCTATTATTCAATTATTTTGGTTTGTTATGAGATGTGGTTTGTGCCTGAAGAATATGTGTGAGTTTTTTCAACATATGAAACACTTTAATATATGAATTGTGACCTTTAAATAAATGATTTTTTATCTCCCACCAGATGGAGTACTTTTTTTTTTTGAATTTTCTATCACAGATCAGTACATTATATATATATATGTAAATACATACACACATACGCACATGTATATATATATATATATATATATATATATATACATACATACATATATATGTATGTGTGTATGTAGGTATATATATCATCATCATCATCGTCGTCGTTTAACATCCGCTTTCCATGCTAGCATGGGTTGGATGATTTGACTGAGGACTGGTGAAACCAGATAGCTACACAAGGCTCCAATCTGATTTGGCAGAGTTTCTACAGCTGGATGCCCTTCCTAATGCCAACCACTCAGAGAGTGTAGTGGATGCTTTTACGTGACCCGCACGAAGGCCAGTCATATATATATATATATATATATATATATACATACATGCATGTATCTATGTATATATATGTATGTATGTGTATATATGTATGCATGTAAATATACAGGGTGCAGTGAATAAACTGTCATCTAAATTACAGCAAAAATGAAAATAACACTAACCTCTCATTTTAACAGATATATTTACCAAAATTACATAAAAATTTCTTGAAATACTAAAGAATAAATTTATCCAATAAAATCACCATTCGCTTCAAACACAGCCTCCAAACGACTTTGGGATCTCCTGCAACTCTTCTGGACAGTCTCCTTGTTTAACTTGGTGAATGCTGCCATAATCCTTGTCTTCAGTTCATTTTTGGTGTTACAAGGAGTTTTGTTGGTCTCTCGCTCAACTGCACTTCACACATAATAATCAAGAGGGGTGCAGTTTGGGGAGTTAGGTGGCCAGATTTTAGGGGTGGTGTGGTCACAGAAATTGTCTGACAGCCATGACTGGGTTTTCCTGCTTGTGTGGCATGGTGCAGAGTCCTGTTGCCAGGACACAGGGTCTTCCAGCAGCCACCCTCTTGATCCAGGGGAGCACTATCTCCTCCAGGCACTTGATTTAGGTCTCCGTGTTGAGCCTGAGGCCATGTGGGAAGATGAATGGAGGCATAATGTCACCCTCACTAGTGATCACTCTAAGCACCATGATGTTGACTGGATGTTTGATTTTTATCACTCTCAGTACATGTCCTCAGATTGACACTCAAACACTCTGAAATGTTTGTACTGGGGCTTTCAGCATGAATGCCAAGCAGTATAGTATGCCGTTACCAAATTTGTAGCAGAATGAATTGTGTGATGGTGCTGTTTTTCTCACAGAAGTGCCCATACTGTGTAGTCGACAAAATCAAAAACAAATAATGCGCATGCATGAAATTAAAGGTATAAAATGGTGACAATATACCCATCATACCCTATATCTATCTATATGTATGTATATGTATGTGTATATTTATATATATATAAATGCAATGCATATCTTCACATTTGTGTGTTGATATAAATGTTAAAACTCATCTGTGTATATGCATATTTATGTTTGTGTATATATGTATTTATGTGTATGTGTGTCTACATGCATATGTGTAATGTGTGTGCATGTGCATGTGTATATGAACATGTATATATAAGTGTATGTGTTTGTTTGTGTTGCATATGTGTGCATGCATATATATTTTATGCGTTTATGTGTGCATGTGTACATGTATATACATCCATGTGTATATATATATATATATATATATGTGTGTGTGTGTGTGTGTGTGTGTGTGTGCGTGTGTGTGTGCGTGTGTGTGTTTATTTTTATCTCTCCATGTGGTTCTGAATGTAGAGAGGGAGAAAGGTAGAGAGAGAGATAGGGGAGAGAGATCCCCCTTTCAAATTAATTTGTTTTAATTAGATTTTTCCGATTTAGTGTGAATATTACAATTATATCAAAGGAACACTGTGGTCTGTGTGTCACGAAGGGTCATGTTGATGGCTGTAGATGAGAGTGATGATGATGGAGATGGTGATGATGGTGATGGTGGTGATATGATGATGATGATGGTAGCGATGGTGATGGTAATGATGATGATAGTAGGATGGTGGTGGTGGTGGTATCGTAGGGAGTGTGGCAGCGATGTAGGGGTGGTGGTGGTATCGTAGGGAGTGTGGCAGCGATGTAGGGGTGGTGGTGGTGATGTAGGTAGTGGTGATGATGTAGGGATGGAGGTGTCACTGTAGGGGTGGTGGTGGCAGCGACGTAGGAGTGATGCTGGTGATGTAGGGGATGAGGGTGGTGACATAGGGAATGATGGTGACGTAAGGGGTAGTGGCAGCGATGTAGGGAGTAATGGTGGTGATGTAGGGGATGATGGTGGTAATATAAGGGGTGGTGGGGGTGGTAGCAATGATCATAATGCTAATGGTAATGATGGTGGTGGCAGTAGAGCGACAATGTAGATGGTGGTGATGGCAGTAATTATTGGAGTGATGGTTACAGTGATGATGATGACAGTGATGGTGATGACAATGAAAGAGTTAGTGATAATGATGATGATGACGAGAAAAATCCAGAGAATCGTGTTGGTGATGAGCATGATGGTGATGACAAAAATCTGATGGTGAAAAAGATAAAATTGACTGTGATGGTGGTGATGGTGATGAGGATAATAATGATGGTGATGGTAGTGGTGGTGGAAAGATCGAAGGGGATAGTAATCAGGCAAGCATTGATGATGATGGTGGTGGTGATGCTGATGACGATGATGATGATGATGATGACAAAAGTAATGAAAATTATAACATTGACAATGATGATGATGATAATGATGACGATGATGGTGGTGCTGATGATGATGATGATGGTGATGGTGAAGATGCGGCTGAAGGAAATGGTTGACTTGTTAGAAATAACAACTAAATTAACCTCCTTCAAACCATAACCAACCATTTCAAAAGATGCTGGATGCATATAAAAATGCAATACGTGATACGCAAAAAGACTGGATGGCTATGGTTGGAATACCATCGATCCTATTTCTGTTCAATCAGAGATGACCTGGGAGTATGATAACCACAACAACAACAACAACAACTACTAGAACCAATAATGGAGCTAAAAAAATTAAGAAAATCACAATGTCTGAGACAGCATGGAATTATTGGTATTTTTAAATTACAATTTAAATTCTTTTAATATTTCTGTTCCATTTAATTGTATTTTTAGATTCTAAACCAAATTCCATGAAACCCGGCATTGGTCGTTGTTGACCAAAAAAAATCTATGAAATGAAATGCGAAAATACTGAAAATATTCATCTAATGTTTTTATGTAGCTGACACATTAGATGTAGGCATGGCTGTGTGGTCCAGGGGATTCACTTCACGACCGTTGGTTTCTAGGTTCATTCCTGATGTGTGGCAGCTGGGGTAAGGTCTTTTATTATAGCTTCAGAATGACTAATACTTTGAAAGCGGAACTGATAAACAGAAGCTAAATAGAAACCAGTCATTCTCACATACACATGTTAGATATCGATATCATTTATTTTATCTGCTGCATATTTATTTCTCATTAACTTTTTGATGCTGATTGTATTAAATTTGTTAAACACAAACATGGTTCTGACCATTTAAATTGGCAATTCAGAAAGTGTTATCAGGACACCAGCCTCAAATAAATGATATGAACATGTGCAGGAAATAAAAGTGGAGTAATATACCCTCTGACATGTTGAGAAACCACATCATGGAGAGAGATAACAGCAAGGTGACCTGACATCATTATTGGAGATCACAGATAATAACAACAACAGCAGCAATAGTAAAGATTCCTTTCAGTGGTACAGTCTTTTATCTTTTACTTGTTTCAGACATTAGACTGTAGCCATGCTGTGGCACTGCCTTGAAGGGCGTGGTCAAACAAACTGAATGCAGTACTTCTTTCTCTAAGACCACTACTTGTTCTATCAGCCTCTTTTGGTCAAATTGCCAAGTTATGGGGATGTAAACAAATCAACACCAGTTGTCAATTAGTGTTGGGGAAAACACAAAGACACATACATACATACATGCAGACATACAAACACACATACATACAAATATTCATGCATGCGTACATATATACATGCATACGTATATATATGTATATATATTTCAATAATAATAAAAGGGTAAAATTAATTAATTAATAATTAATAATTTTACCAAGTAGTTTGGTATGTCAAAATAACCTTTTTAGGTAAAATTATACAAATATTTTATAATTATAAACATAATTATAATCAGGAGTCAGCTAATTGCTTCAACACACACCGAATTTAGAAATAGGAGGTAAACTTCCTTTTCTGCCAATCTCGAAACACATATATAGCTAATCTGAGTCGTGTGGACTTGTTACTTTTTTCTTTTTGCCTACGTAAAAAAGTGTTACTGTCTGGGAGATCTTTATTGTAGCAGAAAAGGCATTTTGATGCCTATTTCTAAATTCAGTGCATGGTGAAGCAATTAGCTGGCCCCTGATTATAATTATGTTTATGATTATAGAATATTTGTATCTGTGTATATATATATATATATACATATATAAAAATGTAATTTAAGTTCAGTTGAATTAGGTACTTAAATTAAGGCACCTTGTTAGGACAAACTAATTTGCACACACAGACAATATTGGGTGAGTATCAAACTCTACATAGAATTTATGATATTCATGCAGATGTTACGATCCAACTTAGTGAATAAATCCACTCTTGTTCATTCAGCCATGTACTTCATATAAAGATACTTTCCAGTGGAATCACTGTGAAAATTGTGAATATTCTTTATTGATGAAATGAAAATGTTTAAATATATAACCTGTCCTTTATGCTTGAAGTCTATGTGGTCATCTTATAAGAATGGTTTTCTTTGTAATGATGTAATATTTTCATTGATCAATTAAAGGAGTTGCTCAAAATGGTTATAATGAATTGACACTTATACATCTTTGTTACTCATTTATACATATATAATAGGCTTCTTTACTGCTAAGTTATGGGGATGTAAAGACTCCAACACCGGTTGTCAGGGACAAACACACAAAGACAAACACACACACACATCTATTATACAAATGCAAGTGTACGTGTATTTAATCCAGAAAGGCTCTGAAATGGTGCATCTTGAAGAAAAATGATTTTCAGATTCTGCATCCAAACCAGAATGTCATCCATAAATAAATAGCAAAAAAAATAGAACTTGCTCCAAGAAATAACTCAAGTTCTAGATTAACAAATCTCCCACTCTGTATCTATTACCATCAATCCATCTCTGTATATATTTCCTATACTCTCTGATGTTCACTCTCTTTGTACATGTATTATCTCCCATGCATTGCTTTCATTTTGTTTAAAACCTTGTCTTCTAATGTTTACTTTCATTTTATGACAGCTGTTAATTAGACATCCTGTTTTCTGATTGGGTAAAAATAATCAAACTTTAAAACTCTGTAATATTTTTCCAAAATTTCTCTGGAATAAATAAATCACAAACTCAGATTCAGCATGAAAAAGTACACCAATATACCAAATTGGAAAATTTTCACTTAATTTTAAAACTCCAAAATTTGTGACAGCAACAGAAAAGATCTCTCTCTCTCTCTCTCTTTCTCTCTCTCTCTCTCTCTCTCTATATATATATATATATATATATATATATATATATTTCTATCTTTCATCTTCTTATGGTAAACTTTCTCTCCCTGTATAAAAGTATATTGTTCACACTGAGTGTGTGTGTGTGTGTTTGTCAGTGTGTGTGCATGCTTGTGTGTAAAGAGTTTCAGTATGAAATTTTTTTTAAAAATTTCACTTTTGTTTTTAAATTGCATTTCATTTTGTGATGAAAATAAAGGATGTGGGGATTGTAATGGCGATTGGAGATTTCCAAAATTTATATTTTATTTAACCTTCAAGGCTTCTCCCATTGTTTTAAATGCATAATGTGGAAAAAAAAAAAAACCTTTGACCCAAATCGGTACTGAGTTGGGGAAGATGGTCTGAAAATATTCATAAATTTTGGAAGATTTTTTTTTTCTACTGAAAAGGAATTTTCCATTGTTTTTAAGTGTGTAGTGCAGGAAAAAAAAAATGGACGAAATCGATCTGGAAGTGGGGTGGGTAGGACATTCATAAATTTTCAGAAAGCTTCTCCCCATCATTTGCAGAGGTCTGGTGAAAAAGAAAAAATTTGAAAAATCCCTGTCAAAATAGAGAAAATCCAACATATGTGGATGTGCTATTCAGAAAGTCTGCCAAGGCATTCTATTGTGAAAATTAACTGGCAATGACAGGACACTCAGCTAGGCTATTATATGTATATATACATATATGTTATGTCTATAGTTAACTGTATTATAACTTGCTCCATAGGAGTAAAGTTCTACCGATTTCAACACTAGAACATGGATAAACAGCACTTTCAACTATACACTGTGTGTGCGCGTGTATGTATTTGTACATGCGCACACGTGTAGTTTTTCACCTGCTAGAAATAGCAACTAAATCTCTCTTAAATTACACTCAAACATCTTGAAAAATGAAAAGCATATTAGATGAACTTATGTTGCCCTGGAACTTGCCCCTTAGAAAAAAAATAGAACAGGGTGGTTCTAAATTGAATCCCTCAGATCATAGATCTGCTCAGTGAAGACTGTACCTAGGGTTAAACAACAAAGTGGTCACTCCACTCACTGGAGGTAGCAGCTAAATCTCTATCAAATTACATGCTACTGTTTTAAGAAATTAAAACAGTGAATAATGTGTCTCTATATTTTCTGTCCAGACAGAATGGTCATGGCTGGATCTGATCTGTTTGACCACTGTTGATTCAGGGTTAAACAAAAACAACAACAATAATGATAACGACAATGATGATTATGACATTGACAACTGCCTCCACCACCGCCATTACCACGAATGTAAGATCAATGATAATCTTGATTAATGCCAATTGATTAATCCACCCTGTAGAACCATTTCCGACTCCGTGATGGAACTGGTGTTCTCCCCACAGTCACACAGTCAACCATTCCCTCACATACCACTTAACCATTCTGTTCACAAAGAATATTCTAGACATTACGTGTTCTTCATGAAAACCTCAAACAACTTACTTCCTCCTTGGTGCTCTGCCAGTCCGTCTTTCTCTCTCTCTCTCTCTCTCTCTCCTGTTCTCTCTGTCTATTTCTCTTCCACTTTCTTTTTTCTACCGCTTCCCTGTCTCCTTCGTCTCCCCCCCCCCACCTTACTCTCTTGTCCAAAACTTTCTTATCTCATGGTAAGCTCAACACTTGAAGATACTGCTTTAAGTCTGTAATACAATTATTCATTACTACAAACCACCACCGCCGCCGCCGCCACCACTACACTAACTACTCAAAACTAAACCAAGGTTTTTGTGGTGAATAAAAACAAAGAGAGACCAAAAAAAATAAAAGCGGGGAGGAGGTGGTTTGGTGGGGGTGGGGTGGCGGTGGAGCACGTGGTGGTGGTGTTGGCAAAGTCTGTCCAATAGAACTGACATCTCCTGATTATTGGTGAAGGGTCATGGAGTTCAATGTGAAGAACCATGGAAAATATATTCCAACTAAATTCGGTTAGCACAGGTTAGATTTGAGGGTTAGTTATGATGATGATGATGATGCTGATGAATATCGTCTTGATCATCACAACAGCAATGTTCTTGTTGTACTGATGGAGTTAGCCATGTAAGAATCCGTCTCAACTTATCACGTCTGGTTTGGAAAGTTATGCACGTTTATGTATATGTAGACATATATATATATAGAAAGATAGATAGATAGATATGTATATAATCATTACCTAAATAATATTGAACAGATGATATATATATAGATATATATAATGCAAAAGAAAAACAAAAACAAAAAAACAAAGCCCTTCAGATAGTTTTGTAACTTTGCAGGAGATTTTATGTGTGTGTGTGTTTGTATATGTATATATATATATATATATATATATATATATATATATATATATATATATATATATATATACATACATATATATAGATAGATTTATATAAGTAATAGTCATGGCCACTTCAACATGGCTGTCCGTTCAAATGGACTTTACTGCGATTTTTTAACCCCAAGAGAACATCTCAAGCTGGTTAATGATGCACAGTTGCATCTGAGATATTGCGAGCAGGAGAATAACCCCCTACTCCTGTCTAGCGACAGGACCAGCCATGTTGAAGTGGCTACGAACATTACTTGTTAGTACAACTACTGCGTTGATCTCTTAGAGAGATTTTAGAACTAGCTTCTTTGCTTGTTGCAGAATCAGGGACTGTGTGTCGCTTGAAATTATATATATTGTGAGCACAAGCGAGCTACTGTCATCTCTAGCAGATGAGGTGTCCAGTACTGAAGAGGCAGAAATAGCCCCAGACCAAGCTGGTCTCATAGTCCTGTTGCTAAAAGGTGGTGGGGGTTTGCTCCCCTGCTTGCAATATCGCAGATGCAGCTGTGCATTGTTAACCAGCTAAAGGAGATGTCCTCTTGGGGTTAAAAAATCGCAGCAAAGTCTGTTCAAATGGGCAGCCATGTTGAAGTGGCTACGAGCATTACTTGTTAGTACAACTACTGTGCTGATCTCTTAGAGAAATTTTAGAACTAGCATTTTTGCTTACATATATATAATATATGTATTGTTTTTGGATTTGGTTGCTAGATTCTTTATGTGAGTTTGTGTGTTGAAGCATATTTTGTTGTATCTGGAGAGAGTAATTCTCTTTTAGTGCCTTATTATTTAACACACACACACCAGTTAAGTTTCCACTCATTTACTTATGATTTTTTTTCTAAAATTTTCGTTGTGTCTTGCAACCTTTTCAATAGTCATTGACTCTGTTCGTTATCCGAGCTACATTGTTTTTGTTTGTTTGTGCACGTGTTTGGGTCAGTGTGTGTCCACATACACATATGTATGTATGCATATGTGTGTGCATGCATGTATGTGTGTGTGTGCATGCATACATGCATGCACATGTGTATGTTTGCATGTACATATTTTGCATATTCATGTTCATAGCCATTTGATATTTAAAAAATCTTATTGTATTTTTATAATTAAATATCATTAAGAATTGTGTAAAAACTAATTAAAATATTTTGTGTACTGTAGACGTATAAACCAGTTTATTTCACACAAATTTTAACAACAGAATCTTATATGGACCCCTAAGGACTCATGTTGAGAACCACTGCACTACACCTTTACCCAGCCCAACCAAACCTATCCCTCCAGCCAAGTATACTGTGTGAAGACCTGTCTGCTACAAGATAACACTATTCTAATGCTATGGCTGAAGCTAACAAAAGTGTCTCCTCGAATCAAAGAAATCTTCCATTGTCACCAAGCACAAGGTTCTTATTAAAGTGGTCCCTTCCCCTTAATCACTATGTACTTTTTAATTCTTCATCTCTTAAATATAGAACTTTAATGTACTTTTTTTGTACTCAGTACTTAATAAAAGAATCAGTGGTAAGTTCCTTTGTATTAAATAATTGTGATTATACATTAAAAATAAAGTTATTTTTTTCTTATCGCCAGTGGGGCATATATTTTTCTGGAAAGTTACAGTGGGGCCCAGGGGTGGGTGGAATAGGTTAAGAAACACTGTGTTAAACAAACGATTGATTAATTAGTTGGTTCAGTATGTAACCAATTGACTAAAATGGAATTGAACCTGTGAATGTGTTATTATTGGCATGATGACCCTCCCAACACACGATAAAACTTATGTTCTTTCTTATCAAATAGTCATTCATTTATCACTATTAAAGCATTTACTGTTAGTATTTGGTTGAATGAGGATGTTGTAGTGGAGGTGGTAGTAGGAGTGGTTAATGTGATGGTTGTAAAAGTGGAGGTGGTTGTTGCAGAGGTTACTTGACATACAAGAAACAGCAGCCGAATCTTCCTTGAATCACATCCAATGGTCTTAAAGAGAAGACGCATTGAATAATGCAGACCTGGGCCACCTGCACTGAGGACGACGACAGGAAGGTCATATTTGGGTTGACATTGAGCACATGTCTGAGTGAGGCTAATCTGAGACTAGGTATGATTTGAGGGGTATTTGGTTGCTATTTCCAGCAGACTGTCTGAATAGATGACAGACAGACAGACAGAGACACTGAAATAAACATTTCTTAATCCCTCTGCCTCCATCCTCCCACTTTACTCTCCACCGTCCTCACAACCGTCTACCCTCTATTCGTACCATCTCCAATATCCACCCCAGTTCTCTGAAGACAATTATCAGCCTTTCCATTAATCCACAAAATGCATCCACCACAGATGCCGCTTCTTCTTCGATTTCTTCTTCGACGATCGACAACGGATCTGCGAAGGGGATGGTGGTGGCGGAGGAAGAGGTTGGGGGAAGTGGAAAGACGTGGGGGGGGGGGTGGAGATGTGATGGGGGGGTGGGGGTGAGTTGTGGGTGTTAAAGTTTAAATCAGTACATTTCTCACCCATCACACCTCAGGTTACTACCCACACATCCACCCACGCAGCAACCCTACTCAGGAAATTCAATTCAGTCATTTTACCATTTTGAACTGCTGAATTCTCTCCTCTCTCTACCTCTTTCCCTTCCTCTCCGTCTTTCTGCTCTCCTCCTCCTCCTCTCCTACACATTTCCCTCTCTCCCACCACGTCTTTCTCTTTCCCCCTCCCTCTTACACCACTGTTTCTCCCCTTCCTCTCCTATCTCCTCCAGATGCATAAAATACCTGCAGTTGCACACACCTCTATAGTAAATGCACTCAACAATCTTCTCTCTCTCTCTTTATTTTAGTGTCTGTCTGTCTGTCTGTCTCTAAATCTGTCATCTATTCAGACAGTTTGCTGGAAATAGCAACCGAATACCCCTCAATTCATACCCTATCTTCTTAGGAAGAGACACATTGTGCAATGAAGTTCTGGGTTCCATCTTTGTAGAAAAATAGATGGGATGGTCAAGCCTGGATTGCTTTTGATCATAAGGCAGTTCAATCAGAGCTGACCTTGACTTAACAACATCAACAACAACAACAGCAGCAGCAACAACAACAACAACAACAACAACAGCAGTCCCTTCTCCTGCGATATAACTAGATAGAACCAAAGGCTCTGACTACATGGTTACTTGAGTTATTAGAAATAGCAGCTAAGTCTTCACAAAGAAAAGACTTGATGATCATAGCTGGAACATCTATGATTATAAGTCTCATCAATCAAACTGACATTAGTACTTATAAGAACAGACATCATTCACATGCGAATCAGCTGAGGTAGACTGTACCATATTTTCACTATTTATTTTAGGGGACTGCATGGGTCCTGAGAAGACGCAGACACCCTCTTAGCCTTCTCATCCCTCACCCAACAGAACACCGAAAATGTATGTATGCATGTAGGTGTGTTTGTATGTATGTTGAGTAATATGTAAATATGACTGAGTGAATAAGTTAATAATTAGAGAGAGAATGCAATGCTGTGTGAAAGCTCAGAACTGGTATTTACAAAGGATTAATCACAGACAATTGCTACTTAAGTTTCATGAGGAGATGAGTGAGTTTGGATTTATGAGCTTAATTCTGGGTACAGCTATTCCTTGTGAAGGAATTTTGTGTGTGTGTGTGTGTGCGTGTGTGTGCATGCTCGTGCAGGGGCAAATGTGTGACTGACTGTATTCTTCTGAAAAATAGGGTTTGCAGTTGCATCCTTTTATGAGAAGCCTGTCATTCAATAAACATTCTTGAAGGGGTTGCAAGTGAGATATGTTTCACTAAGCTGTACCAGTAATCTCTTAGCCCCACTCATTACCTTTTGTAGGTCCTCGGTATCATGTTATTTTCCTCTCTCAAATGATATCAATGGAGCTGAGTGGCCTTCAAAATATAGCATCGTATGTGGCCTCTTGTTCGGCACAAGAGCAATGTCCAGCAGATCTTACTCTGCATTAAGCCAAAATAACAAACTTCAGTGGAATGTGTCCATAAATCTCCTCTTTTGTCACTCACTCATGCCAAGCAACAAACATGGGCCAATAAAATATGGCCTGAAATATGAACTAAAATATCTTTCTGAAATATGAACTAAAAATATTTGAATGCAGTGACCCAATATTGCAGCAACACAATGACTGCAACCAGTAAAAGACTAGGAGCGTAATTATTCATATTTTATAAAAATTTAATCTTTATTACTTTTGAAAGATCAATCTTTGTTACAGCATTTCCAGACTATTCTTACTCTACCTACAAAGGTTTCACAGCTAATTAGCTCACCTAGGTTACAGCAGCTATCAACCATGTCTTGGCAACCTTTTCAACATTAGAATGCATTTACTTCATGGATGCTCATGGTGCTAACTGTTCCAGAGCATCTGCTAAATACAAAGTCTTTGGTCTTTGACAGCTTCTTATCTTATGAAATTTTATTGCGCACCATATTTTACTGGACATCACACAGTCAGCAGATTAGATCTGCTCCATTTCTTTATACTGCATATGCATGTGTGTGTATGCATATGTATATATGCATATATATATATATATATATACATACATATATATATTGTTAGGTGTAGGGAATGGAGGAGGTAACTCCATACTACATATGTTTCCAAGGTAAGTTGAACATGTTTTATATAACTTAAAGCTTGACATTTCTGAATTTATGTTACATCTTTAAGTTACTTAACACATATTTAGTTTTTCTCAGAAACATATGTTGCATGGATTACCTTCTCCATTCCCTGCACTATTTATAGTCACATAATTACCAATCTTTGTCGATAAATCATGAGTTGCATTGTTGCAGCCATCTTATCAAAATCTCATCAAATCTGGTAAGGGAGATGATGTATAACAAGTTGGTTAACAAACTTTGTTGATCAAGTATCATCTGCTATTTGTCATCTATACAAACTGTATATACACTTCATGCTAACTAGCTGCTTGTACCAAGATGTTTTGACATCACACTTCCTTATTACTGTATATATATGTGCGTGTGTATCTGTGTGTGCATGTATGTGTACATGTGTATGTACATATGTGTGTGTGTATATATATATATATATATATATATATATATATCAATCAACATACAAATAAACGCATACATATATAAACACACCCACATATATATCTACTTTACATATCTATATATCTATATCTATATATCTATATATTTATACACATATTATTGATTGCTAATTGTGTTATTTCATTCATTCAGTTGGACAGAATTAATTGTAAAATTTACGGAATTTGTCGTTATTAATTAGAACGCACTCTGTAAATTTACTTGAATTATTAATTGATCTGTAAATTTATCTGAATTATTTATGCAACACAATTAAATTTAGTTTTTTTTTTCAATCATTGTTGTTGTTGCTGCTGTTAATCCATTTATTTTTAAAATTATGTAAATAAATACAATAGAGTTGTGGTAAAGAAACTATTTATACAATCTAATTTTAGAAAATGGAATGGCAACCACTTGTATGATAATAGGAAAATCAATCACCGAGAGAGTATTGTTTATTGATCTTTTTATTTATTGTATTTATTATATATTAGAAATGGTTAAAAACAGTGCCACTGATTGAATGGTTTATAACAAACTAATCTTTGGTTCACTGAATTTCCAACAGTAAAGATGGCAGCTGTGCTTCAGTTTAACTTGGAACTGGAAAACATTGTCTGCTGGAAACAACCATTTGGCTTTTTTTTTCAGCCATGCTTACATTCTTTGTAGATTTAAATCAGCAAGACATAAACCTGCCCCACCCACCAACCTGCCGGATATGTGATTGCAACAGGTGACATCTCACACCTGGTTATTAAAATTTCATATTTCCAATCGTCAGACTAACATTCATAAATAACATATTCTTTTTGGTACTGACTACTGTTTATCTGTCTTGTCTTCACTTACATCACACACATATATATGTGTATACACACACATATGTGCATACATACATGCACACACACAACATGCATACAAACACAAACACACATACACACACATGTGCATATACACTCACACACAACATGCATACACACATGTGCATAGACACACATGTGCACAGGCATACACACACATAGCTGCATACACACACACATATGTGCATACACACACATACACTTTCACTCACATACACACATGTGCATACACACACACATACATACATACATACACATACATCCATGTGCATACAGGCACACACACACATAGGTAGGTGTACAAATGAATTTAAATGGAGTTCATCACGGTTAAAAGTGCTTATTAACATGTTGGCTCAGCTACACAATTATCATAACTGCTTGGTTCACCATATATTTCCACACACATGCATGCACGCGCACACACACACACACACACACAGATAGACACACACATATACAGGGTGGCCCAAAAGTAGATTTACAGTTATTAAGCTATCTCTTTTGCATTCATATATAATAAACAGTTCAGATCTTAATTATAAAAAAATATCAAACCATTATTCTGTGCTAATTTAGTTAATTGTACGATAGAAATTTAAATGTAGTAAAATGTTTTAAAAGAAATTTAAAGTGCCTACATTATAACTTTAAACCAACTTTTGCGCCACCCTGTATATAGATGGCACATCAGCTATTTGAACAAAATTTAGGGCCCCAAACTTTAACTAAACATCCTCTCATTTTTCAGCCCCCAACATGGAAGCTTGAATCTAATGCAGATGATGAGAAGGGATGCCATTTTTGTTGCCTTGGACACCAACCACAATCACTCTGTGCTGCATTTCTTAAATGTTGCCAGGGATTTTGTGTTTAAGATCAACAAAGGGTTCCTAGTCACTGGCAGGAATGTGTTTCCTGTGGCCAAATGAATAAAATGTTCCTGATGGTCAGACTGTCAAAAAAGCCTTTTCACCAGCAAGTCTTGGACATAATCAAGGAAAACCCCAGGAAGTCAATAAGGGCCATTGCTACACATCTCCATGTGTAGAGTCAATGATTAGACATGTGGTGCACCAAGATGTCAATCACAAATTCTATGTTACAAGAAGAGGACAGTTCATATCTGATAAGACCCGGGGAAACTGTAACTGAAGAGCCCAATATACTTTGGTTCTCCGAATGGCAGATGGTTCTTTACCAGCCCCACTGAAGTCTGCACTTCTATGCTCACCAAGTTCCCATTATCTGTGATGATCTTAGGGTTTATAAGGCCCATGTCATACTGCTTCACATTTTCCAGTAAGGTCTTAGGGTCAATATGCCAGCCTACAAGGCGGTAAGCTGGCAGAAATGTTTGCACGCCATGCTTAGCAGTATTTTAGGGTTAGGGTTAGGGTTAGGGTTACGTTCTGAATTTGAATTCTGTTGAGGTCAACTTTGCCTTTCTTCCTTTAGGGGTCAATAAATTAAGTACCAGTTGCAAATTCAGGTTGATCTAATCGACTGGCCCCCCCCCCAAAGATTTCGGGCCTTGCACCTAGAGTAGAAAAGAATATTTGTTTACATCAAGACAATTTTTCTATTCTTGTATTGGATATATATAATAACAAAGCAGGGGGGAAGGAAGTATATACGCAACACATTACTATTACTGTCATACAAGACTCAATGCTCTATATGAAAGGCTCACAGTGAACTGCTACCAACACGAACTGCCAATCACTCACAGTTCTTTGTATTATAACAATGCGTCAGTTCACCTCTTAGTCACCTGAGGTGGGGGTCAGAATCCTTCCAAGACAACAATGGAGATAGTTATCAAGTCCTGGATATAAAGCTTTTTCAGAGAGCCCAAATATGTTTCAGTAACACTCTGCTTTCTCTCACACAGTCTGCACAATGCTAGAGTGGATGGCTGAAAATTTTCCTGATCATGTTACCCCTAACGTTTGACCTAGCTCTCCTGATTTAAACCCCCTGGACTACTACATTTAAGGCATTGTGGAAGGGGACATCAGCAAGCATGCCTTTCAAAACCAAGGACTAGTTGAGGTCTATTATTGGAGACGTTATGGCCAACATGAATAAAGATCACTTGATCAACACATTTAAACAGATGTTGTGTTGAGACAGAAACTGAGGCTGGTGGCTGTTTTATTGAATTGCCCTTTGCTATGTATTTAGATAAATATATAAACCAAATTCTATAAAGATACATTGGTTTTCTAATAAATATATTTGTTTACCTTAAATTAAAATTTTGTTTTCAAACATGATGCACCACCTTGAATTTTTAGTCAAATGAATCAACCCTAGTACTTATTTTTTAAGCCTGGTACATATTCTATCAGTCTCTTTTGCCAAACCGCTAAGTTATGGGGGACATAAACACACGAATATCGGTTGGTAAGCAATGGTAGGGGGACAAACACAGATATACACACATATATATGACAAGTTTCTTTCAGTTTCCGTCTACCAAATCCACTCATAAGGCTTTGGTTGGCTCAAGACTGCAGTAGAAGACACTTGTCCAAGGTGCCACACAATGGGACCGAATGCAGAACCATGTGGTTGTGAAGCAAGCTTCTTACCACACAGTGATGGCCGCACTTATGACAATTAAAACAAAATAGTTAAAGATAAAAGAGCTGAAAATTATGGCTTTGCAATATTTTACATAAAATCTCATCTCACAAGGAGAAACTTTAAAAATGATGAAAGAAATTGGTGAGTTTTTGTTTTTTTGTTTTGAATAATTTGTAAACAGCAATTAATAAAAAAAAAACTTAAATAAATTTTTAAAATATATGAATTCTAAAACCAACTTGATTGAAGTTTTAGTAAAATTACCATAGTAAATTGTTTGAGGGGTGACATATAATTTAAATTATAGTTTACAATATTTTACCGTTAAAAGATTGAATTCTAGTGAGACTAACTTATAGACGATATTTTGCTAATTTACGTTTAACTAATTTCATTATTAGTTTTAGTCATTAGTGTGTGGCCATCCGGGGTATAACCTGAAAACGGTTCTTTCAATTGATTGTATCTATATCTATCATGTACTTAGTTTATCCAATAAAATGTTTATGAGTCATAATATGGTAAACAGAACAGGCCCAATCTAGCTGGTTTATAAGTAGCAGAACAGATGATCATAGTTCATCTCTGATGATTGGCTAGAACCAAATTCGATGACTGGCACCCGTGCCAGTGGAGCGCTAACAGCACTGTCCGAGCGTGATCATTGCCAGAGCAGCTGTCTGGCTTCCATGCCAGTGGCACATAAAAAGCACCATTTGAGTGTGATCGTTACCAGCATTGCCTTGCTGGCACGTGAAAAAATATTTGAGCGAGGTCGTTGTCAGTACCGCTGGACTGGCTCCTGTGCAGGTGGCACGTAAAATACACCATTTGAGCATGACCGTTGCCAGTACCGCCTGACTGGCCCTCGTGCCGGTGGCATGTAAAAGCACCGACTACACTCTCGGAGTAGTTGGCGTGAGGAAGGGCATCCAGCTGTAGAAACTCTGCCAGATCAGATTGGAGCCTGGCGTAGCCATTTGGTTTGTCAGTCCTCAGTCAAATCGTCTAACCTATGCTAGCATGGAAAGCGGACGTTAAATGATGATGATGATGATAAACCTGAAGAAACCACCACCGCCACCACTACCATGAAATAACTGTAGCTGGTTGTTGAAATAATGTAGAAATTATGTAAATGAAAACAAAGTCTGTTTGACATGTGTAATTGATTTGATTGTTCTGGTCTTAACATCAGTTTGTAAGAATAGAAGTCATCTGACAACACCTTTTTGTAATTGGCAATCCTGTTGCGGGTTCAATCTGTGGAATATTGAAATGATACCCATCTTGTCCATTCCACAAAATAAGAGTATACTGGAGAGTATGATAAGAGGGATGAGTCTGTGAAACATGTTTAAAGTTGTTATCTCGAACACAAATGAGAATATCATGATTTTCATGGGGACCACCAACCATAAAGATGGCTACTTCATTAGATGTGGGCTCATTAAAATTGCATAAAATGTTTTTTATTATAGTTTACTATAGATGTAGGGAACGCAGAAACACACTCATAGAATTGATAATATTGAAAACAGGAAAAATGTACACATACGAAGTTCAAGTGAAATGAAATGTAGTCAGTATAGGTGCAAAACATACTTTCTGTAGCGTAGTTATGCTATAAAAAAATGGTAAGTCACCAATTTAGCAAAAGTTACCATGCGTTACCAATGTAATAAAGTACAGAAAGTCAACATTTATTTGGAACATGTACTAAATGTTATAAAATTCATGATTGAAAGTCCAAGAAAATTCCAGAGGCATAATTCAATTTTTCATACAAAAATAATTTATTTTACAATTTTGAAATGAACGCTGAATCAAGTGTATAGAAAGGAAGATGTTGTTATGTTAATTTAAAATATTTGCTGAAGGATGTATGTAGCAAGATATAAATTAATTTGACATTACTACATATTTTTTAACTGTGTAACATTATAGGCTGTATAATAAATAGTGACTAACGCAGTAAAAAGGTTGTGCAATGTTGATACAATGATGAAGAATACAGGGACTGTTAAAAAAAACATTATCTCGAAACTGGTTTGAAGGAGTGGAATAACATTTCTGTAATTATATTGAAAGAGCCATTAAGGCTTTCTACTTTGCCAAGTTTCCGAATTTGTTATAATAACCAGAATATTGTGTGTTATTTTAAATGGCTTATAAACACCTTCCACGCTGCAATTGTTTTCGTTCCAGTACACGATCTCAGATCAGTTCACTTGCTATGCAAGTACATCTCCGTAAAACCAGAATATTGTTTTTTCAGATATATTTGCAAGTATTGTGAGTGGTGTTAAATCTTCATGTTGGTAGTACTTCAAAGTCAATACTGTTGTTCGTTTAAAGTCTAGGCCGCAACTAAACTTTCAATATCGGCATGTTTCACTGTTGGATGGGAGAAAGTTACATACATAAACTAAGACACACACATACATTAACGCACACCTGAAGCCTATCTCTGTCCCTATGTTGTGTCGGTCATTACAAAAATGTATGTATACTGAGAGACACATACACTGTCACACGCATATACTTGTCAGTCATCAGCCTAACATAGGTAACGAACATGCGAACACACTCATATAGAAAATGTAACGTCATTGTCATTGTGGTGGTGATATAAAATGCTTATGACAGGTGATTAAAAGAAAAATGACAATGTTAAATTTTTGTAATGCAAATATGTGACTGAAAATATAGTTTATTTGGTAGCGGAAATAGTACTGAATCTTTTGATACCCCATATGTCAAAATCGGCAATTCGGTTTTGGAATGCATAAGGAACATATGCGCGCACACACACACAAAGTCTCTTATATATATATATATAAGATATATATATATGTACAATAAATATATATATATATATATATATATATATATATATATATATATATATATATATATATATATATATATACACATATAGAGAGAGAGAGAGAGAGAGAGATAGATAGATAGATAGAGACATAGACAGATAGATATACATATATAAGAAGAACATCAACAATCAAAACATCAAAGATAAAGTAATGCCACCCTCATAATAATGATGATATTCCATTGATTAAGAAAAATGTGGATCATATGTGAGGAGACACAAAACTTGGTTGAAAAATATGTGGTGAAAAAATTTAAAATATGTTAATTAAAAAATGTGGAATAGAAGAATTAACTTGAAATTTAATTATCCAATTTTAATGACAATTAAAAATATAAATGAAAATTTTTATAAATTTTTGATTTTCTTTCTTTTAAAATTAGCTTTGTCTTTTGAAGAACTCTTGTTTATCATTTTGTTGGGTGGGTGAGTGGGTAGGGGAAGCTGCATGTTTATGTGGGGAGGTGGGATATTTTCATAATGCAGAAATCAGTTAAAATGTATTCTAAACACATTTTCATACTTAAAACACGTTTTTGTAAGGAATAAAATATGAGTCAGATATTGTGTTATCACTGAGTAGAAACTTAACAGATGAAGTAGCAAGGTCCAATAAAATTGCATTCTAGAAGTCTTCTAGTCCACACAAATCTCTATGTGTAAGAGGACATTGTGTTATCAGTGAACAGAAAAAGATGACTGATGTAGCAAAGTCCAATATAATTACATTCTAGAAGTCCTCAGCTTATTTAGCAATTTAAACACAGAGGGCACTAGTCCACACAAATGTCTATGTGTAAGAGGACATTGTGTTATCAGTGAACAGAAAAAGGTGACTGATGTAGCAAAGTCCAATATAATTACATTCTAGAAGTCCTCAGCTTATTTAGCAATTTAAACACAGAGGGCACTAGTCCACACAAATGTCTATGTGTAAGAGGACATTGTGTTATCAGTGAACAGAAAAAGGTGACTGATGTAGCAAAGTCCAATATAATTACATTCTAGAAGTCCTCAGCTTATTTAGCAATTTAAACACAGAGGGCACTAGTCCACACAAATGTCTATGTGTAAGAGGACATTGTGTTATCAGTGAACAGAAAAAGGTGACTGATGTAGCAAAGTCCAATATAATTACATTCTAGAAGTCCTCAGCTTATTTAGCAATTTAAACACAGAGGGCACTTGTCCACACAAATGTCTATGTGTAAGAGGACATTGTGTTATCAGTGAACAGAAAAAGGTGACTGATGTAACAAAGTCCAATATAATTACATTCTAGAAGTCCTCAGCTTATTTAGCAATTTAAACACAGAGGGCACTAGTCCACACAACTGTCTATGTGTAAGAGGACATTGTGTTATCAGTGAACAGAAAAAGGTGACTGATGTAGCAAAGTCCAATATAATTACATTCTAGAAGTCCTCAGCTTATTTAGCAATCTAAACACAAAGGGCACTAGTCCACACAAATGTCTTTGTGTAAGAGGACATTGTGTTATCAGTGAACAGAAAAAGGTGACTGATGTAGCAAAGTCCAATATAATTACATTCTAGAAGTCCTCAGCTTATTTAGCAATCTAAACACAGAGGGCACTAGTCCACACAAATGTCTATGTGTAGGAGGACATTGTGTTATCAGTGAATAGAAAAAGGTGACTGATGTAGCAAGGTCCAATATAATTTCATTACATAAGTCCTTACTTTCTTCCATAGTTTCCATATAAAATTTAACGTATTTAATATTGCATATGCAAAGGGACACTTGTTAAATGGGATGATTTTAAATCAGTGACTGTCCTTTTGGTTTTTGTGTGAAAAACATGCAAATGGTCATTTGTAAAATACCATTCAGAAAAAAGGTAGAAGTGAGCAGCAAAATTTAAGGACTACCAGATCTGACCTATTATTTGGCCCCTGGGTATGCACTTAGTGGAGCCCACTTGATTGTAAACATTTAGGGCCAGGTCAGTCTCAAGTCTAAGTCTTTGGACACAGTTATGGTTGTAACCCCTTCCATAAGGGTCAGAGTCTCTAGAAACAGTTATGGCCTTGCTTCTTCCTTCTCACTTCAAGTCAAATAATTAATATCATTTTTTAAAGACCTTTATTTTATAAATTTTTGTTCTTTTACTTGTCTCTCAACTAAATGGCTATGATCATGTCAAGACAGCACTAATAAAACCGCTGCATCATAAACTTGATCAATCAAGAGAGACCTGGCCTAAACAAAAGTCAATCAATCAATTGGAGTAATACATGATCAATATGTGATCAATAAGTTTGACATAAAAGTTGAAGATGATAAACAAAGTTTGGCATTATCAATAAAATTAAGCCAGAATGTCATGACCAGAGCTATATTAACGTAAAGGTTAGAGGGCAGCAACACAGAAGCCTAAGAGGACAAAGGGCCGAAGGGTACATTAATAAGATTTAATTATATATTGATGGAGGTGGGATTAAAATATAAACAGTATTTATTGCAAATAATAATAATAATAATTGTTCTCAAATTTTGGCACAAAGCCAGCAAGTCTGGGGAGTGGGTAGGTCAATTACATTGATCTCAGTGCAGATCTGGTACTTGTTTTATCAACCCTGAAGGGATCAAAGGCAAAGCCAACCTCAGTGACATTTGAACTCAGAATATAAAGCTGGAAGAAATGCCAAATAATAATAATAATAATAATAAAGCAACCATACTCTGGGATATGCCAATACACACAGATAGAGAAATTAAGGCAAATAGACCAGATATAGTTGTCAAAGATCATGAAGAAAAAAAATGCTTTCTAATTGATGTATCAATACCAGCAGAGGACAACGTTTCTCTAAAAGAAATGGAAAAACTTTCAAAATACAAAGACCTGGAAATAGAGGTAACTCGAATGTGGAATCTAAAAACAGAAACAGTTCCTATCATAGTAGGTGCCTTAGGTATAATAAAAAAATATTCAGACAAATACATAACAAAAACACCAGGACTTACAAATATATATAACATACAGAAAATTGCACTAGTGGGCACTGCACACATCCTACGCAAAATACTTTCAATACAGTAAACATAAGAGCACCACAGCAAACCACAGCACATACCCAAGGGACACAGAGCTGCGCTCGGTAGTGAAGTGAAAGCACGTTATAAAAATAAAACTACTGAACAATAATAATAATAATAATGATCTTCATTGATTGGAGGTGTTATCATGTACTTTGTTTTGTCTTGGTATAAAAGATGGGCTACAACAAATATTCTGCTCAATACCCTAGTGTTGTTTGTCAGTTGTTTGACCATAACCAGTTGAGTATGTCCCTTAGTGGCTGATGATATATGTATCCCTGATTACGAGCAGAAGTAGTGGGGGGGGGCATCATAGCCATTTGTTGAGAGGAATTCTTTGGGGTTTGGATAATTCACCTTTGGAAATATATGAAGGGACCTTTTGAGTGAGAAGGGTTACTCGACCTGAAGAAAATTCTAACTGGGCCCCACCTGCAAGGTCATGTGCTATTTATCTTGGAATGAGATCACCATGTTGTGCACATAAGGTTGTGACGCATGTGCCTGGTGTATCTTTATCAAACGGATAGTCATGATGGGTATACTGGACTTTGTATATTTTACCCCGGTGTCACTTTGATGGCATGCACTGCTCTCTCTCTCAATAATAATAATAATAGTAGTAGTAGTATTAGTAGTAGTAATAATAATAATCATAAGCGGACTTGACAGAGCAAAAAATTGGCCACAAACCTGAAGACATTGACGAAAATAGAAATGCAAAGATCCTATGGGATTTTATGATTCAGTGCGACCATGAGATAGAGAATAGGAAGCCGGACATAGTCTTAATTGAGAAAGAAAACAAACTATGCTGGATCATAGATATACCATGCCCTGCTGACAACAAGGTATGTGATGAGGAAGAAAGAAAAGTCAGAGGTATGACAGGTTAGCTTGGGAAGTTAAGCAGTTGTGGTCGATGAAAAAAGTAGCAGTAGTACCAATAATTGCTGGAGCCCTGGGAACAGTGAGTAAAAATCTCAAGAAGTACATGGAACAAATAGGGGCTGCAATAAGGGTGGAGCACTTGCAGAAAACAGCACTTCTTGGAACCGCTCGAATACTCCGGAAGGTGCTCGAAAAATAAGAGGTGTTACCTTAGTTCAATGGTAGTGAACAGCTGACACTGTAGTACATCTCCAGCGTTAGAAGCTGTGCAAAGACAATTATAATAATAAGGATACTGAGGAGGGTTCTTGACATCTAAAGTTACTGGTTGTAGCCTGATGTTAGATTTTTTCTTTTTCAACAGTCTAATCTGTTGTGTATATATGAAAATAATAATAATAATAATAATAATAATAATAATAATAATAATAATAATGGAGGTCTTGGAGGTCTCATAGGATGCAAAATCTGTATTGTTAATGCAGAATACAATCTGTGATGGTAAATAAGAAAAGTGAATTGCTCTTTTGTAGAATGTGCGGCATAAAGAAATGAAACAGTTCCACATATTGTGAGTGAATGTAACAAACTGGTTCAAAAAGAATACAAAAGGAATATGGGTTTGAAAAGATATTGAAATGGTACGAGCATGAACCAGAATGTGTCACTGAGAATAATGAGTCTAAGATCTTGTAAGGTTTTACAATCCAGTGTGATTCAGTGATTGATGCTCAGAGACCTGACGTTGTTGTTGTCGTTGATAAAATGAGGAAGGAAAGCAAGATCATAGGTATTGTCATAGGTCTGGGGATGTACGAGTGGATGGTAAAGAATTGGAAAAGGTTGAGGGGTAGAAGCCACTAAAAGATGAAATTGCACAAGAGAGGGTAAAGAGGAAAGTAAATGTCATATCTGTAGTTGTAGGGAGACTGGAGGAAATTGGGATTAACATGAGGGTAGAACATGCTCAGAAAATTGCTTTATTAGGGGCAGTGAGAATTTTGAAATTAACACTTGGATTTAAAGTGTCGTGGGTGAAGGCAACCTTGTGAAGCCCTTGACAACAGGTTGTCTGCTCTTATAGAATTAGCCATAGCAAGTGAAATCAAGAACTCTGAGAAGTGAAACGACAATAATAAATAAATAGATAAAAGAATGAATAAATAAATAAATAAAACTTACCTGATTAATAATGTATACCAAATAATATTATGTCAAGATTCAAAAATTTTGGTTTTGCTTAATGTGAAATATTGTAAATTCTTACCTGAAAATAGAAGAAAAATATGAATTAAATAAAATAAAAATGAAATAAAACAATAACAAAAAAAAATACATAAAATATTGGTAAATTGGTGAAGTACAAGGTCTCTTGATTGCCGAATTTCTTGAGAGAAAAATTTCTACTTTTAACCTAAAAATAAATAATTTTCTTAATTCATAGTTTCTTATTGATTGTTTAAAGTGTGGAACTGGTCATTTAGTTGTCTGTAAATGCGTAAGTGTTTAGCTTTTACATCAAAGACATTGGTCCTTAATTTGTGTTGGGGAACCAAATGGGAAATAGGTAAATGTTTTGGTTAATGTACAGAGGGTTTAGCTGGGCCCTTAAAGGAGTTTTCTTTGTTTGAATGACTTTCTGGCTAGGTCTGTATCCAAACGAGTCTTATGTGATACAACCAAATCTGAACCCATACTAGCATGGGTGGGATGATACCACAAGAGCCAGCCAAGCTGAAGCCTGCACCAGGCTTCTGACTGTTTTGGCAGGATTTTTACAGCTAGATGCCCTTCCTAACACCAACCACTCCGCAGAGTGGACTTAGTGATTTTTATGTAGCACAAGCACATCATCATCATCACCACAGCAGATGCCACCACCGCCATCATCATCATTAACTTTCTTCTCTGCATCACGAAATGCAAGCATACTGTTATCCATTCACACAGATGTCTCACCCACATCTCTATTCTCTCTGATACACAGCTCTGCAATCTGGAACACCTCATGCTGCCAAAACTTTGGTAAATCTCTTACTTCCTGCTTCCCCTTTTGCTATGTAAACTCGTTGCCTAGCTTCCCTTCTGGCTATCTGACATGATTCTCTGCTACC
>NC_142954.1:14043011-14055511 GCF_046866305.1 Octopus bimaculoides | reverse complement strand
TAATAACAATGAGAACTGGAACAACATTGCCAATTACATCAATAAAGAACATTTTAGAAAGGATGATGATGGTGGTGGTGATGACAATGAAATAAAGAGATTAGATGAACAAAGATGAAATAAAAAGCAAAAACAACAAAAAAAGGAAACAAAACAAAGAGCAAAAATAAAAATTCTAGACAAACTGTAAATTGAAGACCAACAAAAGTGTAAAGGTAAGACCGACATGTTAGAGGAAGATTAGATGTGTGTATGTGTGTGTGTGCATCTATCTATATATACATACACACACACACACACACACACACACACACACATATATATATATATATGTATATATACACACACATACATACATACATACATACATATAAACACATACATATATTAGTGGCTGGATATTCCACTGTTATATATATTGCTAAACATTTTGTTTCACTTGAGCATGGCTCTTCAGGCAATATTCCTTATTCCAGCTTCATATGTTGCTACTTAAAGTATGAAGGAGAAAGGATAAAATATCTTCTTTTGTTAAAGATATTTTGCTCTAAATCAATTATGGGGCCATGTTTTCTCACAGCCATTTGTATCGTTCCTGTGCCCGTATTTTGTCTGAACCCTAGTGCAAGAGTTTCAGCGTTCTGTGGAATGTGGAACCATTGTTTCCCAGTGTACCCCGACTCATGGCACCTGTCTATTTGTATCCAGGTATATCCTAACTCATAGCTAGCACCTGTCAGGGTTCTGCCTATGGGTTAATTAACATGTCACTCAGAGACACCTCAACGAAGCCAGAACTTCAGTTCTGTTGCCGTTCATCTAAGCAAAGATTGCTCCATTAAAAATCCTACATCCTAATGACTCACCAGACCAGGAAAAGAGAGTGAGACTGGCTCTGCAGAAAAACATGCCCACTATCATAACAAGCGCTAAGATACATGGATCAGTGGCTAGAACGTCGGGCTCACAATCATGAGGTAGTGAGTTCAATTCCCAGACCAGACTGTGTTGGGTTCTTGAGCAAAACACTTTATTCCACATTGCTACAGTTCACTCAGTGGTAGAAATGAATTGCAACATCACTGGTGCCACGCTGTACCGGTCCCTTTGCCTTTCTCTTCAATAACATTGGTGGTGAAGAGAGGGGAGGCTGCTATGCATGGGTGACTGCTGGTCTTCCATAAAAAACCTTGCCTGGACTTGTGCCTCGGAGGGGAACTTTCTAGGTGCAATCTCATGGTCAGTTATTACTGAAGGGGTACTTTACCCTTCACCTTGTACGTTGATTTTTTTAAGCATTTAAAAATGTTCAGGGAGTAAACCTATATAGAAAACTTAAAAGCAAGGGACTATAGGCAGATATTCCTTTATTCTTTTACTTGTATCAGTTATTTCACTGTGGCCATGCTGGAGTACCACCTTTAGTTGAACAAATCAACCCAGGACTTATTCTTTGAAAGCTTAGTACTTATTCTATTGGTCTCTTTTGCCGAACAGCTAAGTTAGAGGGACGTAAACACACCAGCATCAATTGTCAAGCAATGGTGGCGGGGGACAAACACAGACACACTAACACACACACACACACACACACACACACACACACACATATATATATATATATATATATATATATATATATATATGTATGACGGGCTTCTTTCAGTTTCGGTCTACCAAATCCACTTGCAAGGCTTTGGTTGGCCCAAGGCTATAGTAGAAGACACTTACCCAACGTTCCATGCAGTGGGACTGAACCCGGAACCATGTAGTTGGGAAGCAAGCTGCTTACCATACAGCCATTCCTGCGGCGCCTATATGTGTATACATACATGAAAACTATAGGTATATATATATATATATATATATATATATATATATATATATATATATATATATACACACACATATATACATATGCCCACAGAGATGTGCATAATGAACATATGTATATGCATGTACACACATGAAAACATAGGTTTTTATGTTGGAAGATGTTACTTAGAATTGAGATTTTTATTGTTGCTATATCAGTAGAGATACATGCATATATATATACACACACACACACATATATATATATATATATATATATATATATATATATATATATATATCAATAGATAAATAAATAAATAGATATACCCGTGTATATACATACATACAAAACTGCAAGCACCAACCTGCTTTCATACACACACACTCTTCCATATACATATATATAATATATTATACATACAAACACATGTACATAACTATATATATATATATATATATATATATATATGCATGTATACATGACATATATATATATATATATATATATATGTATATGCATACATATATATAATGTGTATGTGTGTGTGTATATTTACATCATGTTTCTATGTAAGCATCTCTGTTACACAAATGTACTGGTGGAAATCCATTATTAGATGATGTTCTCTTGAGCTAACAGACTCTGAATTATTAAGTGTGTTGCACCACATGGCATTAAGCCATTGCACTCATTAACCTCTTGCTGCAATTGTAACAAACATCATATGACAATGCAGGAAATGACAAAGAGACAACAAACACTGACATTAATTCTAGGATATTAAGCTGACTAATTAGTCTTTTATTACTAAATATTGTAGAAGCAACAAAAACTGAAGTGGGTAGCAGAGAGCTTTTAAGTCGTTTTTTGCTTAACTAGCTTCTGCGACCTCAGTGCCTACAGCTGCACTGGCATCAGCAGTTGCAGCAGCAGCAGCGGTTGCTCTTTCATGTAGCTGTTCAGTTCAAGTCAAATATTGCTATTATTTAACCCAAGGTCAACTTTAGAGCATCAGCGGAGATGTTTTGCATAACTTGTGACTTCTCATTACATTCTAAGTTCAAATCCTACCATGGATTACCTGGATTATAGTCTTAATCCATCATCTCCTTTAACACCACTACCTGGTACTTGAGTGTTTTAGGTAACATCTTTCTATTTTGACCAACTTTCTCTCATCGCTTTGTTAGGTTCCACAAACGGTCAAGGGTAATGCCCTCCCCAACCTCCATCAAACCCTAATTATAAGATAAAGTGATAACGGTTATTTTCTCCCCTCTTTGTTTTGTAATGGTTTAATCAGAGGATGGGTGATCAGTGTTCCTGATCCACTTCAGACCCTCTGGTGGGAGTGAATAATTGCACAGAGTGGACAACATTGAAGACCCACCCAAAGAACAAGTGGTAATAGTGGATGCAATGGTAGTGGTGTTCTTACAGTGGGCCCCAGATTCAGTAAACGACCCAACAACATAAATTCTTGCCTCTGACATAAGTATACCTATCCAAGTTTTCATCAACCAAATGTTACTCCCAAGGGTGATCTGAGGTAGAAGACAAAGAAAACACTGGCCCAAAATGGTACAGACTGGAATTGAACCTGAAACCATGTCTAACTGTATTGATAGACTAAGCTCTATTATCAAAGACTTTCCAGCCATAATCATCCATCTTGTCATCATCATCCAGTTAGCATCAATAAGACTACATTATCAAACGTAGTCCTTCCTTGTCTAATGATGGAATTGGGGACTTTACTGCTGTTTCAAGTACATCAGGTCGTCATTTAGGTGAGTCATTGTAGTAAAATATGCAAGAAAAATTTAACGAACTTCAAAAAGGGTCACACTAACTAGAAAAGGGGCTTATGTAGGTCCCATATGGAAGTTTATAATGACAAAGTTCCTTGTTGTTAACTCCCTAATATGTTTGAAATCAGGGTCACATTCCCTCAACAGGAAACTTTAATATCAGGTCCTCTTAACTGGGCTGGTAGTGTCCTATCCCTTGGGAACACTGAGTTCAGATGAGACAGGGAACTGTCAACGGGGGTTTATGGAGCAGTGTTGGGTGTTTAAATGGTAATGTGATTTATCATCATCATCGTTTAACATCCGCTTTCCATGCTAGCATAGGTTGGACGATTTGACTGAGGACTGGTGAAACCAGATGGCTACACCAGGCTCCAATCTGATTTGGCAGAGTTTCTACAGCTGGATGCCCTTCCTAATGCCGACCACTCTGAGAGTGTAGTGGGTGCTTTTATGTGCCACCTGCAAGAAGGCCAGTCAGGCGGTACTGGCAACGGCCACGCTCAAATGGTGTATTTTATGTGCCACCCACACAAGAGCCAGTCCAGGGGCACTGGCAACGATCTCGCTCGAAAGTCCATTACACATGCCACGGGCACAAGTGCTAGAAAGGCGACGCTGGGCACAGGTGCCATCCTGATTTCGCTTTCACTTGCCCCAATAAGTCTTCGCAAGCTGAGTTTCGTGTCCAATGAAGGAGACGACGTTGGCATGGGTGCCAGTCGTTGAATTTAGTTCGGTTTCGATTTCACTTGCCTCAACAGGTCTTCGCAAGCGAAATATTTGCAGCACTAAAATATGAACCAGATATTGTGTGATCATTGAATAGAAAAAGATGGCTGACGATGTAGCAAGGTCCAATATAATTTCATTCTAGAAGTCCTCAGCTTCTTAAGTAATTTAAACACAGATGGCACTAGTCCACACAAATGTCTATGTGTAGGAGGACATTGTGTTATCAGTGAATAGAAGAAGATGGCTGATGATGTAGCAAGGTCCAATATAATTTCATTCTAGAAGTCCTCAACTTCTTTAGTAATTTAAACATAGAGGGCACTAGTCTACACAAATGTCTCTTTTCATTAATTTCCATGAAAATTCCACATGGAGTGACAGTAGTCCATGCAAATATCTAAAAAAAAAAAGGGGGGGGGTCCCTTTTTGGATGAGGTAATATGAGAACATGTGAATAAGAAATTACTGCATGTATAAAATGATCTGCATTTTTCCACTTTTCTGCTTTGTTTGCAAAACATGGAGCATGGCATTTGTAGAACACCAATCTGAGAAATGTAGAACCAGATTAGAAGATAGTTAGAACTGCTGTTCTGTAGAATTCTTGTGAAAAGAAAAGAACAATGAGAGAACAGAGAGAAAGGAAGCGATGCCATTATTTTACTCTGTATCATTTCTGTAAAAATAACTTGCCAAAACCTCACAAGAATTGAGTTTAATGTTTCAATAGTAATATAGGCAAATGTTTTAATATTAATATATTTAAATGTTTGAATATTAATATATATAAATGAATTAATATTAATATTCATGATTGTTTGAATATTACTGTTTATAAGCCTTTCTTTAACCACATTTCTATAACTTTATCAACCTACATTCTTTTATTCTTTTACTTGTTACACTCATTTGACTGTGGCCATGCTGGAGCACCACCTTCAGTCAAACAAATCGACCCCAGGACTTGTTCTTTGCAAGCCTAGTACTTATTCTGTTGGTCCCTTTTGCTGAACCGCTAAGTTACGGGAACATAAACACACCAATATCAGTTGCCAAGAGATGGTGGTAGGGAGACAAACACAGATACACACACACAAACATATATATATATACACGACAGGCTTCTTTCAGTTTCCGTCTACCAAATCCACTCACAAAGCTTTGGTCAGCCCAAGGATATAGTAGAAGACACTTGCCCAAGGTGCCATGCAGTGGGACTGAACCCAGAACCATGTGGTTGGTAAGCAAGCTACTTACCACAGAGCCACTCCTGCACCTATATATATATATATATATATATATATATATATATATATATATATATATATATATATATATATATATATATATTTATATATATATTTATTTGTGCAGTAGCCACTGCATCAATTGCATGCTTGACAAGAAATGCAGTTCCTGCAGATTAGATCAGCACCAAGAACGGCCAGCAGTAACAAGATTAAATAAGATTATTGGATAGTGATGAATGGATGATTAGGCAGTTGGGGTGAAAGATGATTGATGAGGATGTGGGGTATGTTAGTGGGGGGGGGGATCGATTTAGGTGTATGAAGTTGTATGTAAATGTATATGTATATACATACATGCATATGTATATGTTGATTTAGGTGTATGAGGTTGTATGGAAATGTGTATGTATATACAAACGTGCATATATATATATATATATATATATATGTGTGTGTGTGTGTGTGTGTGTGTGTGTGTGTGTGTGTATGTATGTATGTATGTATGTATGTAAATATATATATGCAGATACACTGAATATGTGTGTACATATATATATATATATATATATATATATATATATATATATATATGTATAAGCTTGATAGAGAGGTTTCTGCGAGAAGCTTGCGAAATTTGAAGTTGCATGGAGTCAATAATAATAATAATAATAATAATAATAATAATAATAATAATAATGATAATAATAATAACAATAATACATACATATATATACACATGCATATATAACTATATACATAATTATTTACACATTCACATAAATATGCATATACCTAATAAATATAATATTCATATATATATATATATATATATATATATATATATATAAAATATATAGTTTTAGGGAAAATAACCAAGTTTCAAGAACTCATCGATGAAAATCCACTGTCACATATAGAAAAATTAACAATTAAAGGCACAATAAATGAGTATAATATAATACAAAGTAAATATCATAAGATAAAGATAATAAAATGATTACACGTGTTTCATAACTAATTTCCAAATAGAAAGGAAATTTAAATCGATTAAAATCAATTGAAATAATATTATTATATATATATATATATATATATATATATATATATATATATCTTTGTTTGGGTTTGTGCCAGGGAGAAGCACCTAAGTCTAGATGAGATGCAGTTTGGTTTTGTGCCAGGGGAGAAGCACTACTGATGCTATATTTCTGGTAAGGCAGCTGCAGGAGAAATACTTAGCCAAAGATAAACCTCTGTACTTGACTTTTGTTGACTTGGAGAAAGTCTTTGACAGAGTACCCCAATCCCTTATCTGGTGGTCAATGCAGAAATTAGGGATAGACAAGTGGTTGGGGGGAGCTGTAGAAGCAATGTACAGCAATGCTGTCAGTAAGGTGGGGGTTGGCAACAAGTACAGGGAAGAATTCAGGATACAAGCGGGAGTTTGCCAAGGATTGGTCCTAAGCCCCTTCTTGTTCATCATAACCCTCTAGGCAATAACAGAGGAATTTAAGACAGGCTGCCCCTAGGAGCTCTATGCTAATGACCTTGTTCTTATAGCTGAATCACTACCAGAATTAGAGAAGTTCCAGGTATGGAAGCGAGGTCTAGAATTGAAGGGCCTTAGAGTTAGCCTAGCAAAAACCAAAGTCTTAGTAAGTAGGAAGTCGGACAATTCACAAATCCCTTCAGGTAGATGGCCCTGCTCGATCAGTAGAAAAGGTGCAGGTAGAAACTACGTAAGATGTACTCACTGTAAGCTATGGAGATAAGATGTGTAGCAATGTCAGAGGAAGGTTAACAGGAAAAATAACTTTTGTGTGTGGAAGATGCACAGGTACAATAAACATGAAAATGTAGAGAAAAATAGACTCCATCAACTGCCAGGAGGGCAAGCTAGAGGTAGTAGATAGCTTCTGTTATTTAAGTGACCAAGTTAGTAGAGGAGGTGAATGCTCTGAGTGTGTGTGTGTATGAGTGTGAGTGTGTATGTGTGTATATGTGTTTGTGTGCGTGAGTGCGTGTGCATGAGTGGGCATGTATGTGCCTGCGTGTATATAGGTGTGTGTGTGTGTTTGTGTATGCGCTTGTGTGTATTAATATAAATCTGCTTCAGAAGACCTGTGAAGCCAGGTGGGATTGTAGTCGTGGCTGATGCGTATGTCATATAACTAGCACCCATGCCAGTGGCACGTAAAAAGCACCTTTCGAATGTTGGGCCTCATGGAGGCAATGATGAATGATTGAGACCTTTGGTGGCATGTAAAGAGCACCTGTTACACTCTTAGAGTGGTAGGCATTAGGAAGGGCAGTCAGCCATAGAAACCATATCAAATCGGACTGGAACCTGGTGCAGCCATAATGCTTACAAGTTTCAGTCAAACCGTGTAACCCATGCTGGCATGGAAACTGGATGCTGAATGATGATGCTGATGATGATGAGGATGATAATGATGATGTATCAGAGATGTGCCTACCCTGAATAAAATAGGTCAATAGTAACATCTTCCTTTTATGGCAAAATATGCACTTAATCCAACAAAATTATGAAGGTTACTCTCATTACGATGCATAAAATGCAAAATATTAAAATTTCTTTGTAGATTAGTTAGGCATAATTCACCCCTGCTTTTCAATCGCAGTATTTAAGCTATGCTTGTACTACTGCAGTACACATGCTGTGTACATTCCTACAACAACGTTTTCTATACGTGCTATAAAGGCAAAAGTAAATCAGCCTCCAACTCAGTTGCATGCCTGTGTTTTGCTTATTTTTTTTGTGTGTTTTACTACATAATCGTTACCAACTGCCTACCCTAAGCAATTACTCACAGCACGTGCTTGTAATGTATATATATATACGTTATGCAAAGCTGTTTGCTACACATTTTTGGCAGTCTTCAATGCAAGGTTTCTAATGCACACAAATGCAAATAGCTAAAATGCACTTAAATGCAAATAATTGAAAAGTGATGATTCTTTGTAATTACACACTGGATAATTGCATAATTTGATTAATTGCATAATGTTTTAAAGCACTAAAGCATTCAGTATCAAATCTACATAAAAACGATCGGTTAATTGCATAGACAAAATAAAATATCTTTTAGGATAAATGCATAATATTTTTCTGATTTCAAATAATAATTTGATGCAATGGACCAAGAAAATAGAAAGTGTATTAGAAATCATCATCACCATCATCATCACCACTACCACCACCACACTACCATTGTCATCATCATCAATCATCATTACCACCACCACCACCATTGGCATCACCATCATCAGCATCATCATCATCATCACCTCCACCACACCACCATCGTCATCATCACCACCACCACCACCACCACCACCACCACACCACCATCGTAATCATCCTCATCACCATCTTCACCACCACCACCCCCGCCATCATCATCACCACTACCACAATCGTCATCATCATCATCATCACTACCATCTCCGCCATCATCACCTTCCCCATCATCATCACCACTACAACCATTGCTGCCGCCGCCAACGCCACCACCATTCATTCTGAATGGAGTAATTCTGGAGGAGTTCACTTTTCAAGATGTGTTCAAATGAAAGTTATCAGTCCCCTCATCTGTAGAAACCAGTGATAGGCAAAAAAAAATCTATTGAAGTTCTTCTCACTATTTCAATGAATTAAAGACCACCACAGTTAAGATTCTGGTGTATTTTCATCTTCTTTTTAATTACGTTTGCAAAACTCTTCCATCAATAAATCTTTATTGTAAATCGTTTTGGAATTAAAAGGTGGCCGCGTGGTGGAGTAAGGAGGGGGAAAGAAATAAGATGCTGTTTTATGGGTTTTCTCATTCTCAATCACATTGACCAATTAAAATTTGTCTTAATTGGCACGACTGTAAGTTCGTAGAAATAAACATAAGGTATTAAAACGATGTTGGAATTTGGCAAAAACTTGGTTACTAGCAAAACAAAACTGCAATATGAAAAGGAATTGGAAAACCTAATCAGACAGTGGTTCACAGACTGACAAATTCCAACACCATCCTGCACCCCACTCTACCAATATCAGTCCAACACTCCCCTTTATTATAGAGAAAACAAAATTTCCGTCTGTCTTATTCTGCTTTCTTTACCAAAATGTTGGACAAGTTTAGAAAAGTTTGAACACCATTTTAATTTTTATCAAACATCACAATTTGTCTGCCTTCCGCTTTTTCAATCTCACAGCCACTCCCCCACCTCATCTATGAGAAACACCACCCCCACCGTGTCTATGAGAAACACCACCACCACCACCTTGTCTATGAGAAGCACCACATCCACCTTGTCTATGAGAAGCACCACCTCCAACTTGTCTAAGCGAAACGCCACCCCGAACTCGTCTATCAGAGATGCCACCCCAGTCTTGTCTATGAGAAACGCTACCTCCACCTCATCTATAAGAAACACCACCCCCACCTCATCTACAAGAAAGACTGCTACGAGGGATAGATCAAATGCTTGTCAAACCAATTCGTATCAATACAGTTTGGGTGGTTTGGGGGTTCATGAGTAAATATAATGTAGTGGAGGGGAGGTGGGGAGGGAGGTCAGTGTTGTTATACAATCAATCCATATTGGTCTTGGTCTAACCCAGCTACAATATCATTTTATTTCAGATGATACACATTGTTGTCTTGTAATTTATATGGTTTCAGGTAATTGTAAATGTTCAATGAATTGTATGAGAGTTTTAATCACTGTGGTTGTCGAATGGAGAAAGATTGACTCTGTGTGTGTGTGTATATATATGTACATATATACATTATATATATATATATATATATATATATATATATATATATATATATATATGTTACACTTATACATAGATACATACATACTTACATATGTGTGTGTGTGTATGTATGTGTATGTATATATATATATATATGTGTGTGTGTGTGTGTGTGTGTGTGTATATATGTCTATATTTATATATATGTATGTTTGTATACATATGTATGTGCATGTGTGTACGTATACACACACACACATATATTTATACATACATACATACATATATATATATATATATATATATATATATATATATATATATATATACATACACACACACACACACATACACACATATATACTTTGACCAGTTCGTGTTTTGGTTCTCTACTGCAAAGTACACTACTGAATACATTGATCTACAAAAGGGGATTGCAATGGGTTGTGCCATCTCCCCAATCCTTTTTGTGATGGTCATGGAGATCATACTGAGGGGCTTAAAGCCTGAGCACAGGATCAACCAAGGAGAAGTAAAACTGAGGGCGTTCATGTGGATGATCTCACCATTGTGCAGGAGAATATCAACGTTGCCAGAGACGTGTTGCATAGATTGTCTGAACTGATCAGCTGGAGTTGGATACCCTTGAAGCTGAAGAAGAGCAGATCTCTTCCACTGAAGGGTGGATTGCTCGTAAATTTGGTTTTCAGCATCGGTGGAGAGCAAATACCAACTGTTCGTGTGCAATGTGTCAAAAGTCTGGGAAGATGGTACAGTTTTCCCCTCACAGATAGACATCATGGTGTTGAACTGCAGAAGCAGGCAGAGAAAGGGCTGAAGAGCACTGATCAAGCAAGTTTGCCAGGGAAGTACAAGGTGTGGTGCATGCAGTTTGTGTTGCTCCCAAGACTGCTGTGGCCCATAACTGTATGTGAAGTTTCTCTAATGAGGATTGAGACAATTGAATGGAAGATCAATAAGATGGTAAGGAAGTGGCTTGGCCTTTCGAATTGCCTTTCATCTGTTGCCCATTATGGCAACCAGGGTATGTTCCAGTTGCCCCTGACGTCACTAGTGGAGGAGTACACGGTCTCCAAGGTGTGTCTGCAATCGATGCTGTCTGAGTCAAGGGACACTGTGATCCAGGACAATCCACCAGATTTGAACACTGCATGTAAATGTGTGTGTGTGTGTGTGTGTAAGGACATAAGGGATAGAAGGAGAGCAAATAAAAAGAAATGTGGAATTGATGGAGTTACTTTACAAACTGAAGCGTGGTTGCAATGGTGGTGAGAGAGAGAATCAGGTTGAGAGGTGAGAGAGACAGAGAGGGAAAGGGGTCAGAGAGAGGGTGAGAGTGAAAGGAAGAACGAGAGAGAGCAGCAGAAAGAGGATGATAGGAGAGTGAGAGAGGGTGAGAGTGACAGAGAGAGAGAGGTGACGGAGAAGGAGAAAGGGAGGCCAACAGAGAGGAGATGAAGGGTGAGAGAGAGATGGAGAAAAGAGAGATAGAGGAGAAAGAGAGAGAGGGACAAGGAAGAGATAGACAGAGAAGAGAGAGAGAAAGAAGTGATAGAGAGAGACAGAGAAGAGAGGGTGAGAAAGAGAGAGGGAAGAGAGAGAGAGAAAGAGAGACATAGACACCCCAGCATTTCGGTCAATTCTCATTGTATTGACCATTAATGGAGAGGTGGAGGGTGTGGGAGGGATGGGTGGCAGGGGAGGGAGAGAACCAATATTGTCAGAACCAGATCTTGTGGAGGGTTAAATGCGAGGTTATCTTGGAAACAGGGAAACAACAACGATAACAAGAAGGGGAAAGCAGTAGACATAACAGGACAATGACAACAACAAGGACAAAAACAATCTTATCAACAACAACAACAACAGTCATATTCACAAGGAATTGTTGAGAAAAGTGAGGATTTCTAATTAAATAAAAAACATAGCAATTTGTTTGGCGCTTTACCAATTTTGCTGTCATCCGTCCACCCTGCCATCACAAATAATAGAGTTTTCTGATACCAGAACACGACCTGAAGCTTTGTTATGGGGGAGGGAGAGAGAGATGGAGAGAGAGAGGGAGAGAGTGTGTGTGTGTGTGTGTG
>NC_142954.1:14028011-14038011 GCF_046866305.1 Octopus bimaculoides | reverse complement strand
TCCGTATTTTCTAAACCGGTCCAAGTATTTTTCCTGACAAACCTCCAGGACATGGCACCCCTTCTCATGCTTGTGTCACGAGAAAGTGCACTCAGTGCATTCCTCTGAGCAGGAATTGGTCTTCCGACAACTTATGGCTTCTTACTTGGAACTGAGGAGAACCCAACAATTCCTTACTTGCTCAGCTTCATTTTCTAAGGAGTCACTGCAAAAAATTCAGGCTATTTGCATAAAAATCTACGAAGTTGAGCAAGGATCATTTAACAATTCAATATGATGGTAACGGATGGTGGTAGTGGTGGTAGTGGTGGTGGTGGTGGGAGAACATTTCATGGCTGTCTATCATATTGATTGATACATCTGTTAAAATGAAAAACATATTGAGACTGAATTATAATAATGATAATAATAATAATAATTTGGGGGTTAACATCCCAAATAATTTTCAGCAAGTTAACTTTATGAAATGTTGGGTAATTATGTGGAATGGCATTCCGAATAATTTGATCGATTGTTATTTTATAGGCTTCCATCTTCTTCATCTTCCTCTGTATCCTTTCATTTCCCCCCCTCTTTCTCTCTCTCTCTCTCTCTCTCTCTCTCTCTCTCTCTATATATATATATATATATATATATATATATATATATATATATATATATATATATATATATATATATATACATATATATATACACACACACACACACATTTCTCTGTTACTTCTTACACCTATTTTATGGGCTTTTCTCTTCATCTCCTATTTCCATTTATCTCTGTCACCCCACCTCTCTCTCTCTCTCTCTCTCTCCATATATATATATATATATATATATATATATATGCACATATACCTATCTCTCTGTCTGTCTGTCTCTCTTTCTCTTACCCCTCACATCCTATCTCTCTCCAATATCCCATATCTTTGCTCATTCTCCTGTTGACTGAGAAATGGAATGAAGCCAAAACGCATTTGTTTGGGTTTTACCAACATTTCTTTCATGCTTCCAATCAATTTAGAAATAAAGACATCACACACTTCAACACAAATACATAATCGACTTTGGTTGTATTGAATGTGTAATTGGACAGACAATGGAAAGAAAGGGTCTTCGGTTCATATTCTCTCTCTCTCCCTCACACACACACACACACAACTGCTTCAGACCAATACATGGGTTCTCAACCAAGTATTTCAGCCCACAACTTTCTCATTATTCAAATAATGTTTTTGATTTTACTTTAGAAGACTCTCACCCACATGAACTTTTGGGAAAGGGTCACAATCAATTAAGCTGACCCCAGTTTCTGATTGGTGTTAATTTTATTATCTCAAAGTTAATAAACTTCTTAATAATGCTAATGGTTTCAAATATTGTCACAAGGCTAGCAGTTTTAGAAAGAGAAGACTAGTTGATAATATTGATACCAGTATGTAACTGGTACTTCATTTTATCAACCCCAAAAGGATAGAAAAGCAAGCTTGACCGTGGTGGGACTTGAGGTCAAAATATAAAGAAATTCCAGTAAGTGTTGTGTCTGAGACTCAAATGGTTCTGCCAGTTCACTATCTTCTTAATAACCCTTTCTAGTAAAGGCACAAGACCTAGAATTTTGGGAGCGGTGACTAATTGATTGCATTGACCCCACAATGTTTTACAGGAACTTAATTTATTGACCCCAAAAGGATGAAAGGCAAAGCCAACCTCTGGAATTATATGATAAAAAACTCGACTATGTTTGTCACAAATGACTATGGATGCACTGAAGGGGTTCCTCTCCAGGGTACAAGCCTCAGTAGAAAGTTGCCTCACCGGCAAATGCCCAACCTGGGGTTGTTTTTATGGACGACCAGCAGTTGACCATGCATACGGGCCTCCACTCTCAATGCCACTGATGTTATTCAAGGGAAAGGCAAAGGGGGCTGATACAGCTTGGTGCCAGTGATGTCGCAAATCATTTCAACAGATGATTGAATAAGAGCAATATGAAATGAAGTGTCTTGCTCAAGAACATAAAATGCAGCCTGGTCTGGGAATCGAACTCACAACCTCTCGATCATAAGCTCGACACTCTAACCACTGAGCCATGTGCCTTCACTATATATGATAATAACAATAATAATAATAATGATGATAATAATAATAATGATGATAATAATAATAATAATAATAATAATAATAATAATAATAATAATAATAATAATAACAATAATAATAATAAATAATAACTAACTGGACACATTAAAAATTCACGGAAAATATAAGAAATGTAAGCATCTGTAAATTGTGTGTTGGTGCCATGAGAAGTGTTTCTATATTGTGATGGTTACAGAATATAGAAAGAAGTGTAAAACCGATAACTCTATAATCCAACCAAAATATCTCAGTTACACAAATGTAAACAGAATTACTATTTAGCCTTAGAATACATCGTACATATTCAAAGAACCCTCTTGGTTTAGTGCTGCATAATGTTCTTCTGGTGATCTTTTATTCTTTTACTTGTTTCAGTCATTGACTGTGGCCATGCTGGAGCATCACCTTTTTAGTCAAAGAAATTGACTGGGACTTATTCCCAGTAAGCCTGGTGCTTATTCTATCAGTCTCTTCTGCTGAACAGCTAAATTACAGGGATGCAAACACACCAACAATGGTTGTCAAGCAATGGTGGTAGTGGTGGGACAAACACACACATGCAAACACACATATATATATATATATATATATATATATATATATACATACATATATACGATGGGCTTCTTTCAGTTTCTGTCTACCAAATCCACTCACAAGGCTTTGGTCGGCCCAAGGCTATAGTAGAAGACACTTGCCCAAGGTGCCATGCAGGGGGACTAAACCCGGGACCATGTAGTTGGTAAGCAAGCTACTTACCACACAGCCACTCCTGCGCCTATATATATATATATATATATATATATATATATATATATATATATATGCATATGTACATGACAGGCTTGGAGGTGGTGGTGATGGTGGCTGATGCGATTTTGTGCTTTGCTGGTATGCCGAGAGAGATTCAGCTCTGTTTCTCATATTTTCTAAGTACAGCTGCCTTTGCTCTTGACTCATGTGTTCTCGATTCTGTTGATCTCAATCTCTCTTATTTTCAAAATACTCTTCTCTTGGGTCCTGGCTCATTTGTTCTATCCCTTGCTGATTTCTTTCCCTCTTATGCCATAGGATATGCTCCCTCTCCTCTTGGCTTAATTTGTTTCTTTGTCTCATTCTCATGTGATTTTGATTCCCAATTTCCACCCACCGTTCCTCGCACAACCGTTCTCTCCTTCTACTCTGAGGCTTTCATGCTGCGTCCCTCATGCAATTATCCATATTTTAAAGCTTGCTATTAAAACAATAAATCTCCAAAGTGATTCAGAGTGTTTCAACTGAAAAACATATATGAATGTATTGGACAGTTTTTGTTTGAGAAATGAAAATATTTCTGAAATGTTCACCTAATATGCAAGGACACAGTCTCTAGGATATGGTAATTAATTATATTGTAGGAAAGTAAAAAGCAAAGGGAAAAAATAGAATTAATATTTTTGATTTTGTTCAGCTCTATGAATTTAATTTTTTTTAAATGCTTTCGTCAATTGCTTGATACAAGAAAAAAGAAATTGGAAAAATCCTGACCAAAACAGAGAAATTCTAACTTAACAAAAAATATAGAAAGAAGTTGTGTTTATTTCCACCACACAACACTTATTATCACACACATAAACATACACATACATTAATATATGTGTGTGTGTGTGTGTCTTTTAGTTTTTGTTTACTTATTCACATCAACAAATGAACCAATTGAATGACTGTGTGGCTGTTCAATTTGCTAGAAATAACAGTCAAATCTCTCTCATACTACACTCCTGTTAGTATTAATGAAAGGGGAAACATAGAATTAATATTTTTGATTTTGTTCGGCTCTACGAATTTAATTTTCTTTCTTAAATGCTTTTGTCCATTACTTGATACAAGAAAGCAGAAATTGAAAAAATCCTGACCAAAACAGAGAAATTGTAACTAAAAAAAAATATATATAGAAAGAGAAAGAAATGGTTGTGTTCAAAAGCCAAAAGATATTTTTTTAGCTGAGGTGTAATCTTATAATTAAAACAAATTCAAAATTTAAAGTTTGGAACATAAGACTTAACATGTTATCTGGTGTACGGCTGAATTCAAATGGGTAGAAGACCTAAAACAAATGTGTGTGTGTATGTGGTTGGGCCTTTAATAGCCAGGAGTCAATTTCAGTTCAATCGTAGAAAGGAATTCAAATACCTATCAGCCACACCCTCTCACTCTCTCTCTTTCTCTCTCATTTCATCTCTCCTTTGCTCAAGATATGCGTCAAATTTAAGTATCTCAATTTTCTCATCAAGATCATTGCTGCTTCAGTGGCCTGGTAGGTATGGGAATTGAGAAATAATAGTACAGTAGTGGTTTCAAATCTCTTCCAGAAATTACAAGAGATCTAGTTAAAAGTTTTTATTTAAGCAACAAAATTTCTTTCACGTCAGGTATATACAAAAAACAAATTGTCATATTAATATTATTAATAATCATTTCTATTAAATGCACAAGGCCTGAAATTTTGAGGGTGGGGACTAATTGATTACATTGACCTCAGTGTTTAACTGGTACTTAATTCACCAAGGATGAAAGGCGAAGTCGACCTCAGCAGAATTTCAACTCAGAATGTAACGGCAGGCGAAATACTGCTTTACATACCAGATCACCATAGATCAGAGAAAGGTTTGTTAATGACTGATGAAAACTCAATGAGGGTTGAAACAAGCCCAGATGATCGCCCTTTTTATAAACACATGTAGATTCTATAAAAAAATGACAGCTGTTTATGAATGTCCAGTGTATTTAAAGCTTATTCAATTTACACATGTTTTGGCTAAAAGTCTATAGATTTATTCTATGGTTATAGCATAGCAAAATAAGAGTGTGTGTGAATATACAAATACATGTGTATATTGCCATGTTGAAACACAGCAGTGACTAAGTGAACAGAATCTACATGCATAGAATAAATTTTTTCTCCTTTGTAAACCTGAACACAATTATATATACATGAAATTGGAGTGGGGGGGTGCATGTTGTGTGTATGTGTATCTGTGTGTGTATATATATATATATATATATATATATATATATATATATATATGTGAGTATGTGTATGCATGTATATATATGTCTGTGTATATAAACAGACACACAGGTATACTTGTGTGTATATGTATGTATATATGTGCACACACAACACACCTCTATAGACATATAGTATTATTCAAAATAAAATACAGACTGAAAACACACAAGTAGGAATTATATTAATTCTATTCTTTGGAATCAAAAGATTCCTCTCAAATTCTCTCTCCACTATCTTTATTCACTTACTCTGATTTTTGAGTTTCAAAAAGAAATTTTATTGTCTTTCTTTTTTGCCACTTTCAAAACTTTTTTTATTTATTATGTTTTATTTATACCCCACTCTTTTACTTTCTCTCTCTCACACTCTGTCCCCATATATATATATATATATATATATATATATATATATATATATATATATATATATACATACATACATACATATATATATGTATGTATGTATATATATATATATATAGCTGTTATATGTGTATATATATATATATGTATATATGTGTGTGTATGTATGTTTGTATATATATATGTCTGTCTATCTAGCTATATCTATCTATTTATCTATATCTATATATACTATAGATAACATATTAGTGATATATATATACATATATATATATACACACACACACACACATATACATACATACACACAAATGTTTTATTTATTTTATTTATGTATATTCTTTTTCTTTTTATTATTTATATCTTGTGCCATTTGCCATTCTGTATAACATTTTTTAAAAAAGATTTTCAGTTGAAATACTTTCACAGATTCTTGTTCACAAAGAATAAAAAAATATAAAAATAAAATCCAAGAAACGGTGGGGTGGAGTGCCATGACGGTCGTGGTGGTGGTAGTGGTGATGAATAGAATTAATAGCTTACCATATTGTGAATTTATAAAGAATAAAAAAAGAAAAAAAAATTCTTTTGTGTGACAGTCATACATGATTAGCAATCAAAAATGATGGTTAAGCAAGAGGCAACAAAAATTGTTTCCAAAAAACTGCCAAAGTTGTCTGGAATGGTAAAACTTTTAGCCATTCTGATGTGTTCAGAAGCAGGGGACTTTTGTAGGGGTGTGATGCAGTGAAGGTGCCAACTTTGCCAATGAGAGTGTTGGATTACCAGCGTCCTATGGGCATTGGACCAAATATTATTATAGTAAAGATGGTGAGTTGGCAGAATCATTAGCACTCTGGGCAAATTGGTTAATGGCATTTCATCTATCTTTACATTCTGAGTTCAAATTCCACTGAAGGCCACTTTGCCTTTCATCCTTCCAGGGTCAATGAAATAAATACCAGTAAAGCACTGGGGTCAATGTAATTGACTCCTCCCTCAAAATTTCCAGCCATGTGCCTATAGTAGGAAGGATTATTATAAACTATAGGAGCAAGCTTGGATGTTTGGTACGAAGTTTGCTTCCAAACCACATGGTTCTGGGTTCAGTCCGACTGTGTGGCACCTTGGACAAGTGTCTTCTACTGTGGTGTCCGGCTGACCAAAGCTTTGTTAGTGGATGAGATAGACGGAAACTGAAAGAAGCTTGTCATATATGTACATATGTGTGTGTTTGTCTCCATGTTTGACCCCACTGCCACTTGGTGTCGGTGTGTTTACATCCCCCATAACTTAGCAGTTTGGCAAAAGAGAGTGAGAGAATAATTATCAGGTCTTAAAAAATAAAGTACCATAGTTAATTTGTTTGACTAAAAATTCTTCAAGGCAATGCACCAGCATGGCCACATTCTAATGACTGAAACAGTATATGCTAAGGTGTCAAGCTGGCAGAATCGTTAGCACACTGGACAATATATTTCACAGTATTTCATTTGGTTTTTCATTCTGGGTTCAAATTCCACCAAGGTTGACTTTGCTTTTCATCCTTTTGGCTTCAATAAAATGGGTATCAGTTGGGCACTGGGGTCGATGTAATTGACTGGCCCCTTTCTACAAAATTTCAAGCCTTGTGCCTATAATGGAAAGGATTATTATAAACAATGGAAGGGCATCCAGCCATAGAAACCATGCGAAATTAGACTGGAGTCTGATGCGACTCCCCACCTTGTCAGGCCTGATCAAACCATCCAACCCATGCCATCATGGACAATGGATGTTAAATGATGATCATGATGATGATGGTGATGAATGGTAAGGCAGTGGTGTTTCTTCTACCTTTGCATTGTGAGTTCAAATTCCACTGTGGTGGACTTTGCCTTTCGTCATTTCAAAGTTGATAAAACAAGTACCAGTTGATTACTGGGGTTGATGGAATTGACAAAAAAAATTTCAAGAAAGGATTATTATTATTATTATTATTATCATGTGCATTCACTGCACTACTGAGCACAGCTCTATGTGCCTTGTCTATGTGCTGTGGTTTGTTCTGATGCTCTTATGGTTACTATATTGAAAGTGTTTTATGTAGGATGTGTGCAGTGCCTAGTAGTACTATTTTTCGTGTATTATATAGACTTGTGTGTATTGGCATATCCCAAAGTCTGGTTGCTTTCTCATCTTCTGTGACCTTTTCTGGCATGTGCTTATACCATCTTTTTCTCTTGTTATTCCATAGTGTTGGCATAGCTACCAGTGTATGTAGGTCCCAACTCTGTTGTGTCTGTGAATATATTCCTTCTTAGCTAGGACTGGGCAGCCAGAGATAATATGGTTTATTGCATCTTATCCATGTCTACACATTCTGCAGTTACTTGTTATGCTTCTTTTCATTATAGGTTTTTTGTCATTTCTGGTGGGGAGGCTTTGTGTTGCAATTGAAAATTCCTCAGTTTCTGCTTAGAGTTATTATTATTATTATCATTATTATTATTATACTATGCCCTTCACTGGGGTCGACTTTGCCTTTCATCTTTTTGAGGTCGATAAAATTAGTACTAGTAAAACACTGGAATCGATGTAATCGACTATCCCCTACCACAAAATCCCCAAATTTCAGGCCTTGTGCCTTTAGTAGAAAGGATTATTATACTGTGCCCTGTCTGACCCATACAATGCTTGCTGGTCCACCTTCCTACTTGTTGAACCAATATTATGGTTTCCTTCACACAATCCACCAGGTCTAGTTCTCACCATGCATAGATAGACAAACCCCTAGCTCACCAAGGGTTGAAAGTCATCAGTTACCCTCACCATGGTTTAGCCAGCCTGCAGAAGCCATTGCCTGGGGGGAGGTCGCAGTTGCATGCAGACAGCTTTGAGGATACACAGGTGAGGGCTAGGTGTCAGGGGTGGACCAGAGCAGAGGAACTATCCGAAAGAACACCACATATCCCCCCACCACGACTGCCACGTCATAGGTACTACACCACCTCAATAACCCATACATCCTCTGTACAATGTTCTACATAGCAATGTTTAAAAAAATATTTTTAAGGAATTTTTGTCTGCTACATTTAACACTTTTATGACATGTACACAATTAGAAGAACCTTGTGTGTATGTACATGTGGGTATGTGTGCATGTGTGTGTGCATACCTAGCTATCCATCTATATGTATGTGTGTGTGTATATCTATCTATCCATCTATCTATGTGTGTGTGCGTGTATATATTTATCTATCTATCCATCCATCTATGTGTGTGTGTGTAAGTGTGTATATATATCTATTTATCTATCCATATATATGTGTGTATGTGTGTCTGTGTGCATGTGTGTATCTATCTATCTATCCATCTATGTGTGTGTGTATATCTATCTATCTACCCATCTACATGTGTGTGTGAATATGCGTATATGTGCGTGTGTGTGAGTGTGTATGTGTGTGCAATGACTATATAACACATGTGAATGCATTGATAACATTTGTTTCACTTGGGCTTCACATTTTCCCTCTAGCAGCTTACTCAGTCAGTCTGTTATGAAAAGCCATCAAAGGCAAACCTTAGAAATCCCAGTCCAATCATCATTATCAACAAATTTCCTTCTATAAATTCTTCTACAAAATTTCCTTCAACAAAAAGTTTTTTAATCAAGAATGCCAAATAATACATCGATTAAATCTGAAAGAGAAGCACACTCTAAGTTATAAAGCAATAATAGAGTAATTAGATAAAGATAGTTATGGCTGGCCTATGGCCTTACCCTGGGGTTTCACATCCATAAAGTGCTTAACTTTATGGCGTTTCTTCAGACTCTGATGGCTGGTGGCCAATAACCTCTCGTCAAAGTGGAGGGAGGAAAGACTTTGTGGCTAATTGTTGAACTCATGGACAAATGAGAAGAGTTGAGTGCAACGTACTGTCCTCCAGTCCCCCATAGATGGCTATCTGTAGTTAGCTTGTGGGTCCCAGAACTTCAGTAGGAATCTCTTAAAGTGTATGGTCCAAAGAGCTCCATCCTGGGGTCATGTATGTGTGTGTGAATATATATATATATATATATATATATATATATATATACATACACATATATACATAAATAACAAAAATCAAAGTGGATGACAGAATTTCATAGATCAAGTTCCTTAATTATGATAATACAAAATACATTAAAAAATTCATCGAGATGTTAGGTTTCAAATGGTCTAATCCAAAGAAAAGCAGTAATACAAAACCTTACAATCGTTTGTATTAGGTGAGTTTTCCAGCCAATACAAACAGTCACATTTCTCTCATCGGAGATACAAATAAATCAATTAAAATAGTTTTTAAAAATTGAGAAAGCTTAAAATATCTCCTACTTAGAGAACTTGAAGTCATATTGAATATTGTTGTATTTAAAAAAAAAATGTTATAGTATTAAAAAAGAATATTATAGTATTTATATATA
>NC_142954.1:14005511-14023011 GCF_046866305.1 Octopus bimaculoides | reverse complement strand
CATAATATATAATATATATAATAGACCAGGCGTTGCGTGTGTTTATTGAGTGAAAACACCTAAAAGCTCCACGCGCCTCTGGCAGGGGATGGTGGTGAACCCTGTTGTACTCTTTCGCTCCAACTTTCCCTCACTCTTTCTTCCTGTTTCTTGAGTAACGCTGTGATGGACTGGCAGCCTGTCCAGTTGGGGAGGAACACATACTCCATAGAAACCAGGAAACCGGGCCCATGAGCCTAGCTAGGCTTTAGAAGGGCACATAAAAACAAAAAAAAAATATGTGTAATATGTAATACATGTATGTATATATGTGCTACACATGCACATACAGAATATTCATAAATGTTTTGGTTAAAAGAGTATAGAAAGGACAACAGGTGAAGCATGCATTCATACATGTATCTGTGTCAAGTTCTATTAAACAGATGTGTGTATGCCATGCAACATGATGTACACACAGTAACAAACATACATACAAATGGATACTTACAAATATGCACGTGTGCACATTACTCCTAGAATTAACAGTTTAGGATAGAATATTAGCAATATGACTAAATGTACCTGTGCAACTACAAGGTGTCCTGAAATTAAAGCAACTGAATTTTCAGGTTTTAATAACTATCATCAAATGTGCTAAGATGCGAAAATTATACTTCATTATAAAAGCTTATAATGTCTTCTTTTTCTTTCAGACTAAATAGATTTAGATTTATAAATTAGGTAACAGCTATAGACAGAAATACGATCATAAAACTCCATAAAGGAGGTGAAAGTAATATAATTATAGCAAAAAAGCTTAAAATTAACTGAACAACAGTCTGGGGAATTGTGAAGAAATTTCAAGAGACTGGTTGATCTAGACATGGCCGAAAAGGAAGTGTACAGACTCGTCAGTTTATCAAAAGTACCAGATAAAAGAAACGGTGAAACCTTTGTTGTTCCATCAGAAGACTGGATGGCAGAGAAAAAATAGACTAAACATCACTGTATTGAGTGCTGAAGGAGGATCTCAGGACCCACTCCTACAAGATGATCCACTGTCATGAGCTTACACATGTTTATAAGGCCAGGAAACTGGAGAGAATTCGTCTTATCCTGCGTCAGATTGCTGAAGGCATGTTGCCCAATCTAGTGTTCACTGTGAACTGATATTTGACATCGAACAAACAGTAAACCACCAAAATGATCAACTTTGGAGTGTATCTGGATTGGTTAGGTGTAGACTCATAAATCGATGTCAAAATCCAATCAGTTATGATTTGGGTGGCTGTGACAACCACTGGAAGGTCTCCCCTTGTTTTTGTGCCTTGGATGTTAATATTAACACCCACCGATACATTAGCAACATTCTGGAAGCTGAACTTCCTGTTGCTAACCATTACCTGTTTTAAAATTAGAGATCTCTTATTGCACACATCCACAGTCAATAGTATTGACTAACCCTCACTTCTCTCAAACCTGATAACTCTGTGCCTAAATTAGAAACCATTATATAGGTCTTCAATATGCATAGAATTTAGCAGGAACATCTCCAAAAATAAACCTTGTTTCTCTCTTTAAAACGGTAGCTAACTGAATCAGTAAAGAATCTTCCATGTTATAATTCTCTTTTGCCTGCGGCCAAAGATATTGCTTTTCACTCAGGAGCTGCTCAGGAATATGCTATTAGGACAAATCAAATAAAAATGAAGATTGACAAAACTTGGTCAGAGAGAAAATGTAGAATCTGCATGAAAGGAGATGAAAGTATCAATTACTTCTTGAATAAATGCAGTAAGCTAGCACAAAAAGAGTATAAGCATAGCCATGACACCATAGGTAAGAGAGTGCATTGGGATGTTAGCTGAATGTATGACTTCGAAATAACAGGAAAGTGGTGTGAACATGAACCAGAGGCTGTGATAGAGAATAAGAGTCACAGGATCTTATGAGACTTCCCCATAAAGATTGACTTTATTAGTGAAGCAAGAACAGATGTGATTATACAGGACAGCAGTTTAAGATCACAGACTTTGTAATTCCATATGATAACAGACTGGATACCAAAGAAACTGAAGGAATTGAGAAATGTCAGGATGTTGTCAGAGAGTTGAAATGATTTTGGAATCCTAAGACAAGAATTATTTCAGTGGTAATTGGTGCACTTGTCACAACTCACAAACAGCTGCTTTAGACGCTGAAGGATACTGGAATTGGGGCTTGCATTGTAGACGTGCAGGAAAGTGCAACCCTGAAATTCTGTAAGAACCTGAAGAAAGATTATTGAGATTTGAGGAGACTTGTCCCCAAACCTCAAGACAACATCCTTGCTAACAAATGCAGCATGTAATAATAGTAATAATAATAATAATAATAATAATAATAATAATAATAATAATAATAATAATAATAATCCTTTCTACTAAAGGCACAAGGCCTGAAATTTTGGGGGAGGGGACTAGTCGATTACATCAACCCAGTGTTTCACTGGTACTTAATTCATTGATCCAGAAAGGATGAAAGCAAAGTTGACCACAGCAGAATTTGAACTCAGAACATAAAGACAGACAAAATGTTACTAAGCACAGCACGCTAATGATTCTGCCAGCTTACCACCTTGATAATAATAATAATAATGCCCTGATGATGTACCAGACTGATTTTTCATGGCTTCTGATCTTAACTGATTGGAATTGTTATCATGTACATTGTTTTGTCTTGGTATAAATGATGGGCTACAGCATATATTCTGCTCAACACCACAGATTTGCTTGTCAGTTGTTTGACCTTAACCAGTTGTGCATGTCCCTTGGTGGCTGACGATATGTGCATCTCTGATCATGAGCAGAAGCAGTGGGGGAGCATCATAGCCATGTGTTGAGAGGAGTTTTTTGGGGTTTGAATAATTCACCTTTGGAAACATGAGTGTGTTGTTCAACATCCTTAAACAACCCTTATTCAGGGACCTTTTGAGCAGGATGGGCTACTCGAGCTGAAGAAAATTCTAACTGGGCCCCACCTGCAAGGTTATGCGCTGTTTATCTTGATATGAGATCACCATGTCACGCATATATGGTTGTGATGCATGTGCCTGGTATACCCTTATCAGACGGGTAGTCATGATGGGTATAATGGGCTTCATATAATAGTACCCCAGTGTCACTTTGATGGTATGCACTACTCTCTCACCCAATACTACTACTACTACTACTACTACTAATAATAATAATAATAATGATAATAATAATGATAATGATAATAATAATAATAATAATAATGATAATAATAATAATGATAATAATAATAATCTTTTCTAATTGATAGGAACAAGGACAACATTTTTGACAGACAGACATTAGGCAGCTAGACAATAGACAGATAGATGATTGGTTAGCTAACTAGATCACAAGTAGAAGGTGAAGGAGCTGCCAAAAAACAAGAATCCACAGGAATGTTGTCTCAAATTGATACCATTTTCCCCATATCAATTCCATAAACACAGGAAACATATGCAACCAAAATTCTTATCAAGGGACAAACCCATGAGATTAAAATAGGTTTTGTAAAGAGAAGCAGTTAGTCATAAAATCTGAGCAGTGTCTGGCCTTCTGTTATGATGGTACAAGTATTGCATGGCTGAAAAACCTCTTGCTTTGATAGCAACGAAATACACATGGCTAATGAAATGAAGAAAACTGTATGCATGTACACACACACACACATATATATATACACATGTACATGTAGCAGTGTAAAGGTGTGGATATGTATGTGTGTATGTATATGCATGTATTTCTATTTATAGATGCTTGCACATCTGATAATGAATATCAATATACACACATTTACATGAGTGTATGACAGTGTATACATTAATACATGTCTATGTACAGTATGTGTGTACACATGTACATATATATGTATATATAAATATATACATACACATACATGGTTACACACACAAGATGTATATATTTATATATGAATATATGATATGTATACATATATATAATATATATACATACATATATACATTATACATACATACACAGATACAAACACAAGTAGGATACATATACATACATATATGTATATATATATATACATATATTTACATACATACAACTTACATATACATAGACACAAACACAAGTAGTACATATAGTACATTATATATATATATATATATATATATATATATTCTTACACGTGCACACCTATGTATACAAACACACACACACATATATATATATACTCTGGTACAGTTGTTCACCCGTATACAATCACACATACACACATATCCACCCGCCTACGTGATTCATCAAGTGTGATATTATGCACATTGCTGCACTCAGGCAAGGCAGCAGGCATTATTGTAGGAGACATCTCAGTAAACAAGAACAATGGTGGAATGGAGTTTCTTGGAGATTCATTTTCCATGGAAGAATGAAGTGGAATGAAGGAAGGCTGGAGACAGAGAAGAAGAAAGAAAGAGAGCCAGAAAGAGAAAGAGAATAAAACTGAAGGAAGAGGGAATAAAGAAGAAGAAAAAAAAACAAGAAGGAAAATAAAGAAAAAAATAGTTGCAAAAGACAGATGATTCAGAATAAGACAAGAAGAAGAAGAAGATGTAGAAGAGGAAGATTATGTAGAAGAAAGAAGAGGATGAGCGTGAGGAGGATGAGAATGATGATGGAAGGAGAAGGAAGACAAAGAATATGTGGAAGACAAGAGAGGAAATGAAACAGAATAAAATGTTTTCTTCTTCTCGAAACAGCAAACTGTTATTGTTCAAGATTCTTCAATTGCCATAAATTAATTATTTTCCAGAAATGAAGGAACTTGTCTCAAAGACTTTTGGTTATTTTCTTCAAAAAGATTCCAGAGATAAAGATTTTTAAAGATTCAATTATGTTGTGAGCTGTATTTGGCATGGAGTGTTGCAACAAGTTCTTGTGACATCACCACTCCTGCCGCCACTGCTATTGGGATAATGGTGACGATGATGATGATGGCAATGGTGATGATGATGATGATGAAGATAATCATCAACATCTCTTTTATATCTTCCGTCTTTTATATTACACACCTATATAAATGTGTGTATGTGTGTGTGTATATACACGTATCTTAACTTTTTCTTGTTTCAGTCATTAGACTGTGGCGATGCTGGGGCACCACCTTGAAGAAGATTAGTCGAACAAATTGACCCAGGTACTTATTTTTCTTTAAAGCCTAATACTTATTCTATTGGTCACCATAATTCTATTGCCTTTTAAGTTACAGGGATATAAACACACCAACAATGGTTGTCACGACACACACACACACACACACACATATATATATATATACACATGCTGAGAGAAATTTAAAAGAGAGAGCAGAAAACAAGAAGAGGGAGGAGAGAGGAAGCAGTAGAAGAGACTAAAATGTCTGGCGGTAAATAGGGGTTTACTTGTGATGACCATTCTCTAAAGCAAGAATATATTAAGTTTGGCAAACGGAAACTGCTAATAACACCCCTCCCTACCCACTGGCTCTCTTCTTCATTCTTTCTTCGTTTGGTTTCCAACAACAGGAACCAGCAATGAAATATGATTCAGCATAGACACAGAAACATTGGTAAAGGAATTATTTTACATAACATCTGAACTGGTCAGAGGTAACCTGATCTGGTTTGATCTGGTTAGATCTTGTCTTTTTAGATCTGTTCTGATAAAAGTAAGAAATGTTTTCTCCCATTTTTCTCCTGTTCTTCTAAAATATATTTCCACATTCAATGCCAAACGCTTGAACAATTCTTTCAAGTCTTGTTCTTATCCAACCATATACGCTCTCTAATCATTTCTCTTTTTTTCTTTATTTCTTAGATGCACACAAAGATTTATAGGTTAGCTAAACATTTTAGTGTGTGTGTTTATGTATCCTTACACACACACACACACACACACACACACATGCATACACATGCACACATACACATAAGTGAGTGAACAAACAAAAAGTGGCTTTTAACACATTTGCTTGGAGTTACATGGATGTAATAAAGTTTGACTTAGCTCCACATAACTTAAAGTTTCGTGGGTGTAGAATACACCCATATCATCAAAGCTGGTGATGATGTCTTCAACCTGTTATTATATGTATGTATGTATGTATGCATGCATGCATTTATGCATGCACAAGGGGGTGCTGAAAAGTTCCTGGTTTTAAGGGTATCACAAAAGGTCTGGTTGGAGGCCCACACTTTCAAGTTCTTTTACAAGGCTTAGAAAAACTGAAGGACCACTGTAATAAGTGTGTGAATCTGAGAGGGGAATATGTTGAATAAAATCATAATTAACTAATTCTCCTGTTTTCTTTTACCCAAAGCCAGGAACTTTTCCACACACCCTCATATGTATGTATACACACATACATACAAATACACACACTTATACAAAAAGTACATGATAAGAGAAAACAGTATGATAGTAAAATTTAAACTTATTATTTTAATACATTTTAAAAAATAACAAAATATTTACTGATGGTGTGACTCTGTCTCGAGAGGCAAGTAAACATGATTCCAAATGTGAAATCATTTAATCCATCATTACAAGTGTTTCAGTGGCAATAACTCATTGATTACTTAAGATTAACACTACGTAATCCTTTGACACAAGTCACTTCATCAGAAATATTGAGAAGTGTAAAACTGTGTTCAGTGACAGACATATCTTGTCTTATTTATCAGTGCAGTACTACCATTATAAACAATAAACCTACAGCATAGATTTATCTGTGGAATTTCTTGAATTGTTTCCCAGGCATATTTTTTTTTTGAAGTGCTGTGTACCATGTTAAATTACTACCTCAATAGTCACATGCTGTGCACTTTGAAAGGCAGGCCACAAATATTATATCATCATCATCATCATCATCGTCGTTTAACATCCGCTTTCCGACGATGATGATGATGATGATATACATATGTATAAACATTTTAAACACTTTATAAACATTATACAGACCACCAGTAGCCAATACAGACCAATACCCAATACAGACCAATACCGAGTGACTTTTCCATCAAGATTACTCTTTCTGTTTCTTTCTATTTTCAGTTTTTCCTCATCCACCCACTAACCCAAAGAAAGAGAACGACCTAAATATTGTCACAATTAAATCAATTACCATTATTATTAATAAAGCAGAAAAATCTGGCAGAATCATTAGCATTCTGGGCGAATTGCTTAAAGGTATTTTGTCCATCTTTATGTTCTGAGTTCAAATTCTGCCGAGGGCGACTTTGCTTTCATCTTTTCAGGGTCAATAAATTAAGAAACAGGGGAACATTTGAGATCGATGTAATTGACTAGCCCACTCCCCCAAAGATTTCAGGCCTTGTGCCTGTGGTAGAAAGGATTATTATTATTATTCTTGTTATTATTAAGATTATTATCATTAATATAATTATTAACACAAATTAATAATAATTCTGATCATGAACTTAAATGATGCAGTTCTTCATTATTATTTCTTTTTATTCTTTGCCACACATATTCATAAATGTGCATTTGTGAATGTATGTATGTATTTATGTGTGTATGTGTGTGTATTGTATAACAACTTACACACATTCAGCACAGCACAATGCAAGTTTAGAGTTTCATACGTTTTATCTAAAATTAGCACAATGATCATTTCAACCTCGACTCATAATCAGGTGTACTACATAAGCACCTCATGTCAACAAAATCATTGCATCACTTTATATGCATGTGTGTGCACGCAAATGCATGTATGTCTATATATATTTGGTATTCGGTGTGCATTCAAAGCAATGATTAGTAACATTATGAAACCGGTATGCTTTTGAATCTCTTTAACAATTCACAATAATGACTTTTATTACTTTTATTCCTACCTCAGTTCATCTAATTGTATATATCTATCGTTACTTTTCATAAAAAGCCTTTACTTTTTTTGATTTCCAATGTGCATTTTCGCTTATTTTTCTGCTTACTTTCCCCTTACATTTCTACGTGTAGTTTCTATTTTGTTTTTGTAACATATTTCTATTATATATATGTATATATATATATATATATATATATATGAATATCAATGTTCGTCTTCATGTGATAATATATAAAATTTTACATTAAATCCAAGGATCACTCAATACGTTTTGTGGAGTTTGAATTAATTATTCTTTAAGAAGAAAAATATTGACAGTGACTTTGATGTTTTGGCCCTCTAAGCCATCATCATACTATATACATCAAGACGGACACACACTCATGCACACACATACAAATTATGTGGTTTTATGTAAACTTTCACTTCCAATTGCTAAAATATGTATAACAATAAAGATCTGTGAAACTTCACAAGTTTAAATAAAACATTATTAGTAAAAAGATTTGACACTGGGGTAAAATATATGAAGCCCAATATATCCATCATGACTACCCGTCTGATAAGAGTTCACCAGGCATATGCATCATAACCATATGTGCATGACATGGTGATCTCATATCCACATAAACAGTACATGACCTTGCAGATAAAGCCCAGTTAGAATTTTCTTCGGATCAAGTAGCCCGCTCCACTCAAAAGATCCCTGAATAAGGGTTGTTTAAGGATGTTGAACGAAACACCCATGTTTCCAAAGGTGAATTATCCAAGCCACAAAGAATTCCTCTCAACACATGGCTATGATATTCCTCCACTACTTCTGCTCATGATCAGAGATGCACATATCGTCAGCCACTAAGGGACATGCTCAACTGGTTAAGGTCAAGTAACTGACAAGCAAATCTGTGGTTTTGAGCGGAATATCTACTGTAGCCCATCTTTTATACCAAGACCAAACAATGGACATGATAACACTTACAATCAGTTAAGATCAGAAGCCATGAGAGCCGCTGCCTGGTGCTGCATAAGGGCATGTTATTATTATTATTATTATTTGAAGACAACTCCCAGTTTATTTTGCTGGGTATGATGGAGAGTATCAGCTGTCCATAGCCAGCAGACTAAGGTGACACTTGTTTTCTGGTCATGCTTCAAGGACCCTGCAAATAATTCTTGCGGTTCCAAGCTATGTTGATTTTTTGGTAGGTGTTCTACCTTTACATTTGTACCAATGCTAGTAATTGAGTGCTGATACTTCCAAGTGTGCCAATTACTATTGGTACCATGTATACTCTCTTCATTGACCACGACGTTCATATTTCCGACTTCAAATCATTGTAGTTGTTCAGTCCTCCTCCTCCTCCTCCCCCTCCTCATTATATGAAAACCCCCCACACTTTATGTCTGTCTTTGTACTGTCTTCCTCATCCTTTGCCCTGGTGGCAAATAAATGAAATCATCATCATCATCATCATCATCATTATTATCATTATCATTATTATTTTGTTGTTGAGTTGTTTGTTTTTACAATATTGTTGACAAAGAGCAAGCTGATTCATTAATTATTGTAAACATCCTGTCTGGTGAAGATATAGACGCAGACACTAAGAGACATGCAGTCACATACACACATGCATACATATACAGAAGCACACTCATATACACACATCCATACATACATATCCAGACATATACATTGATAGACACACACTAGCAGGTGGAGGCATACAGATACATGCTCAGACACACACACTAACTTATAACCATCAATGTATTGGGAACAGGCTAAATTATTCAACAAAAATAATTCAAAACAAAATTAGTCTGTCTGTATGTCTGCCTGTCCATCCACCTGTTTGTCTGTATAACTGTCTATCTACCTCCTTCCCTCCCTACCTATCTATCTACTTACCTACCTGTCTATCTATCTATCTGCCTACCTACCTACCTACCTACTTACCTACCAACCTATCTTTCTATCTGTTTGTCTGTCTGCCTGTCTATCAATCTATCTATCTACCTACCTACCTACCAATTTCTCCATCCAGAGTTACCTACCTACCTACCCACTCTCCAAGCTACTTACCTACCTGCCTGCCTAAATACCCACAAATATACAGAAAAACAGAAGCACATATATACACTCCAAGTAGATAAATAACCTTACACTCACGCATACAGAAAGTATACATACAGATAGACACAATCATACATGAACATACAAATACCTACTTACACACACACAACCCTCAGTAACCAATTATAATAGATGTAGCAACAACAGCAGTAATAAATATTTTTTTTCAAATCCCACAAATATGATCTCCAAAAATTTTTTAGATTAAAACAAAAACACAGAAAAAAAAAAAAGAACTGCCATAAAATTGAAAACTGTTCCACTCCATAGAGATTTTAATCTCAATTCTTGTTCTATAAAATTCCTTTTTCTAAAATTTCTCCTAAATTTCGATTTAAATTTGGTTCTGCGGCAGAGTTATTTTTTGCCACTGTCTCATATTAAATTTTCATTTTCATTGAAAGAACTGAATAAACAGTTATTGGAATTATTGGATTTTGTCTGACTTCAGATGTCACAGCTATTGAAGTTTTTATTTATATTTCCAGGTTTTTGATGAGAAGTAAGAAAGAGTTGGGAATGTGGTTCTCCAATGAAAATATCCCTGGCAAAGTGCCAGAGTGCCAACTGTGTATGATGGGTTAAGGTTTTGTCTAACTTCAAATACCATAAGAATGGAAATTTAATTTTCAGCTTTTGTGTTGGACCAGTAATTCTCCAAGGAAAATATGTCCACGATTCTCAGTATCAGAGTGCAGGAGGTATCTAGTATTTATAAGGACACCATATTTTGTAATGCGTCTCTTCTATGCACGGCCAAACCACTGGAGCAATCTGTACCAAATTTGGCATTAAAGTTTTTCATTACTCGGGGAGGGTGCTAGGCGAGAAAATTTTGACCCTTGCCCATATAGGGGGCTGTAGCTCCTCCACCCCATATGACCCTTCTGTATACTATAAAGTACATTAAACACTTTATAAGTCAATACTGTGTCCTACTGTGTTAGCAGTGCTTTTAATCACTTTTTAAGGTTTTATATATTTTGTAGAATATTATGGTTACATAATATATGATGTCCCTAATTAATATGTATATACTAGCTACCATGAATATGTTTAATATATAAAATTGGTCCTTCCAATAGTGTTACACTGCTATATTTAGTAGCTATTAAAGCAATGAGTTCATAGATGGTTAATCAGTTGGATGTGGTACTGATGAAAGAGAACTTATTACCCATTAAGATGTTATATCTGGTTCAGTAGGCTGTTGCAGGATGAGCAGATGTGTGGCAGGCAGAGGAAAAATGGTCACAGCAGGCAACAGAGTTTTGTTGAAGGAGTGGAGCTTTTGCAGCCAACAACGATGTGTTTAATGGTGCAGAGGACACAAATGTAAATAAGCATTTCCTTAGAGATTATTCTATCGATTTTGTTGAAATTTTATATGTGAAAAAATGCAAAAGCTGCAGGAAAAATTACATCATTATGGGAATTTCCATTCAAACACCCGATTGAGCTTACAAAAATTGATGCCAACCGAGCATTATTGAGTTTTCGAAAAATTACGTCTTTATTTAAAACATCAAGGCAAGTGATCTACCTATGTGCCAAAAATCACTAAAATCGGTTGGACGGTATGGGAGGAGTTAGAGTAACCCCAAACACACACACACAGACAGACACCATTACACATTTATGTATATAAATTTTCATTCCCTTCGAAATTGCTTTTATTCGTGGTTTGGGCTTTGACTGCCCTTTCTAGCATGTAAGGTGTCCTGTCAAAGGTCACCTCTTTTGTGTATGAATACTTAAATTGTTTATACACTATTATATAAATATATATACATATGTACATAAATACATGTAAAAAGATAATATATATATATATATAAATTTAAATAATAAGGGTGAAAAATTGAGTATTAATTTAATTAATATCAATTAATTCTTCTAGCATAATGCATGTCCACTTAGTAGTCATCCCTCTTATATATATATATATATCTTTTATTTTTTTGCCTTTATCTTTTACTTGTTTCAGTAATTAGACTGTGGGCATGCTGGGGCACTGCCTTGAAGAATATTTAGTCAAATGTACCAACCTCAGTACTTCTTGTAAGCCTGGTACTTATTCTATTGGTCTCTTTTGCTGAACTGCTAAGTTAAAGGGATGTAAGCATACCAGCACTGGTTGTCAAGCGGTGGTGGGAGGACATGCAAAGACACAAAGACACACACGCATAGCTATATATATATATATATTTGACAGGCTTCTTTCAGTTTCCATCTGCCAAATCCATTCATAAGGGTTTGCTTGCCCCAAGGTTGTAGTAGAAGGCACGTTCCCAAGGTGCCATGCTGTGGGACTGAACCCAGAACTGTGGTTGGGAAGCAAGCTTCTTACCACACAGCCATACCCATGTGCATGTATGTATGTATGTATGCATATTTATGCATTACAAAATATTCAAAATGTGTCATTCTGTATGCAAGCTCTTGTGACTGATAAAGAGAATATTAATATTATTAATATTATTATTATTGACAAAATACGTACATGTCAAATACTGGAGCTGATATGCCCTCCACACAAATTCAAGGCATTGTGTCTATAACAGAAATTATTATTATCACTATCATTATTATTATTATTATTATTATTATTGTTAACTATTAAAGAAGACAAATACCAAAAATAAGAAATCAAAATGGGAAAAAAATGAAAAGAAAAACGGCAAAAAAAATAAGACAAAGAGAGATAAATATTCTGCCCCCTCTCACAACCCCCAGTCTGTCCCACACACTACGGTGCTTTACCAAAATAACTTCACAAATAAATAAAATAAATGTAAAAAGAATCCATTCTAATAGCTAGATGATTGCTTGCTTGCTTCCTTAGTTTTAAAACACTGAGAGCTGTATGTATTATCGATCAGTTCTGCTGCTTAGATTTTGGTGTGATTTCCCAGAGAAATTCTTTTCCATTCTTGTTAGTGAAGTTACCAAAATTCATGCATATTATTCCTAGCAGCCACCACTAATATCTCTGCTTTACATTGAAGAAGACATAGAGATAAAAAAAAAAATGTATGTTAAGTAACCAAACCATTATTGGTGAATTGAATATATAAAGACCAAGTCATGGTTTTCATACCTTCATGTGTTTGTGTGGATGTGTTTGCAAAAACTCTTCTAACTTTTTTTTTTTATTGTTCTCTATTTTTCTCTACTAAAAAACTATCTTTGGATTTCTCTGTTTTCAGTAGCAGAATCTGCAAAAGAAGTTTCGTTTTTAAAATATGTTTTAAAAAAGAAATTTTTTCAAATATTTCTGTTCAAATCAGAATCTGAGCTGATTTACAGTTTTCGTCCTGTGTGTATAAATATATTTTGTATGGATTTGAAAGGTTAGATATATTTTGTTTATATTCAAAGAGCATAAAAATGTGTTTTTTTTTTAAATGTATTTGAAGGGTGTATAAATATATTTTGTTTGTATCTGATGTGTGTGCAAATATATTTTGTGTGCATTTCTAAAGTGAATCAAATATATTTGTATAATTGAATTAAAAGAAAAATACATTTATATATTTGACAAACTTCTTGTTTCAGTTATAAGACAAACGGAGACAAGACATTTTGGGTTAAGAGAGTTCCCAGTGTTTGTGAATATGTGGTAAAGTTGTTTGTTGGGTGAACTGCTGATGCACACATCTAATTTAATGCATCTTTTTACATAAGAATCTCAAATGGAGAATGTTAGGAAATCTATGTATGTATTCTGATGTAGTTTCATTTTCAATCTTTACAGTTAAAAAAACAGATATGTGAAGACTGTTAAAAATCACCACAGAGTTATGAGTTTGATTTCATAGTGAAGCACCTTGGGAAAGTTGCCTTCTTGAGTCTTGTTAGCAAAGAGGAGAGACTCAGATGGTACAGAAGGAACTCATCAGGTGGACAGTTCTTGGAATTCAAAAGGCCAGACTTTTTCACACACTTTCATGCTGATCCTCCCAAGGGATTTCAGTAACAAAAACAGAATTTCAGTAATAGCTCCTCCCCCACCCACACGGGTGTGAAATTTTAATTACTGCAGGTGCAGGCCTAGCTGTACAGTAAGAAGTTTACTTCCCAACCACATGGTTCCAGGTTCAGTCCCACCGCGTGGCACCTTGAGCAAGTGTCTTTGAGTGTATTCAATAGACAGAAACTGAAAGAAGCCTATTATATATATATATATAATGGGCTTCTTTCAATTTCTGTGTATATATATACACATATACATATGTGTGTGTGTATGTGTGTGTGTGTGTGTTTGTCTTCCACTACTGATTGACAACTGGTGTTGGTGTGTTTATGTCACTGTAACTTAGTGGTTCAACGAAACAGACTGATAGAATTAGTACTAGACTTTAAAAAACAAAAAAATACCAGGGTTGATTCATTTGACTAAGAAAATTCTTCAAGGTGGTGCCCCAGCATTGCCACAGTCTAATGAACAAAACAACTAAAGAATAGATGAAGGATTCTGCATTTCTTAGTCAAACTTTTGAAACAAATATCTAAACTCTTTAGTTTTCATTTGAATACTTATCTGTGTGTGTGTGTGCGTGCATGTGTGTGTGCATGTGTCTGTGCGTGTGTGTATGGACAGTTTTGGTTATAAGCTCTTTAGAAAGACATACGGAAGTTTAGTGTCAAAAGCATGATTCTTTTAATCAGTATGAAAAAGTTTTTAATCTCCCAGACAATCCAAGGAACTGGCATCTACACTCTAAGAACTGGTGGTTGATGACCATGAAGACGAGGAACATCTTATATTCTTGCCAACACACACACACACACACACGTACAAACACTAACACATATATAAACCACACAGAATATCTTTCATTCACACATCCACACACAGCCATACATATGAACTCTTACTCATATACATAAACACTAACACAACTATACACACACGAATCTTATAATCCATGCAAACACACACACACACACACAGAAGCATACATACACACACACACACACACACACACATACATAAAACCATACATGCATCCTATCCTTCATGCAGATGTACACATCCGCACACACCCATACCTATCCTCGCTCACTCATATACATAAGCACACACACACACACACACACACACACACACACACACACACACTGTCTCTCTATATATAAACACTATTAAGAGGAAACAACACAAAAGTATAAAAGCGTTTTTACAATCATCATTTTGTTACAATTCATTCCAAAACAAATCAATGCCATTGATTTGTAGTTTTGAGGGGGGGGGCAGTGATAGGAGGTGGTGGTGGTGGTGATGATGATTGTCATGGTGGCGGTGGTGGCTACCGTGATTGCACTGGTGTTGATGGTTGTTGAGCTTGTGATGTTTGTAGCACTTGTTTTTAGTGGTTGTGGTGGTGGTAACGGTCAAGGTAGTGGTGGACTTGGTTGTTGTTCTTCTTGTAATTGATGTTACAGTCAAAGCATTTTGCCAGAGGCAATTGATATCATTCTCTTTCATAGTGTCTCTTGTTTTTTTTTTTGTTTTTTATCCATTGTTGTTCTTGTTATTGTTGTCGTTGTTGCTGCAAATATTATTGTTGTTATTCATATGATATCTAATATTTCTGCTGAAGGCTGTTTATGCTATTCAGTTTATAAATATTGTCACCAACATGGCTGTTGTTCACTAAAGCTGTTTATTTTAATATAATTTAATTTGATATTATAACAGTTCATGAACATTATGGTAAACACTTGAGAAAAAATATGGCAAATAATCAGTGAACAATATGGTAAACGATTGAAGGAAGCGAACGGGCAGAAACGTTAGCACGCCGGGTGAAATGCTTAGTGGTATATCGTCTGTCTTTACGTTCTGAGTTCAATTTCCGCGGAGGTTGACTTTGCCTTTCATCCTTCCGGGGTCAATAGATTAAGTACCAGTTGTGTACTGGGGTCAATTTAATCGACTGGACCCCTTCCCCAAAAATTTCAGGCCTTGTGCCAAGAGTAGAAAAAAATATGGTAAACGATTGGTGAAGAATGATTTGTTTATAGTGATCAAATGTTTGTGTACACAAGCTCATTCCTCCCATCAAATCGACACTACCTGTACAGGTGCAACGGGTGCCACATGTCAGATGACGAAATGATTGCAATCATGAGTGCAACACCTTAACCAGTGAGCCATGTGCCTTCACTATATATATATATATATATATATATATAGCACAGGTGTTGCCATTTGGAGAGAAGCTTGCTTCTCAAACACATGGGGTTCAATCTAGCTGTATAGCACCTTGGGCAAGTGTCATTCTCTCACCCAAGGCCAACCAAATTCTTGTGAGTGGATTTCATAGACAGAAACTGAAAGAAGCCGGTTGTGTGTGTGTGTCTTTATGCCTATGTTTGTGTACCACCGCTATTTGACAACCAGTGTTGGTGTACTTAGCAGTTCAGTATAAGAGACCAATAAAATAAGTACCAGGATAAAGAATAAGTCATGGGGTCAATTTGTCTGACTAGAATTCTTCAAGGTGGTGCCTAAGCATTGTCAAAGTTGGAAAAACTGAAACAAGTAAAACGAAAAAGATGAACAAAATATATGTGTGTGTGTATATATATATATACACATACATATATATGGCGTGGCTGCGTGGTAAGAAGCTTGCTTACCCAGAACCACTGGGTTCAGACCCACTGAGTAGCACCTTGAGCAAGTGTCTTCTACTATAGCCTAGCACTGACCAAAGCCTTGTGAGTAGATTTGGTAGATGGAAAATGAAAGAGGCCCGTCATATATGTGTGTGTGTGTTTGTATGTATTTGTCCCTTCACCATCGCTTGACAACTGATGTTAGTGTGTTTACCTCCCCATAATTTAGCGGTTTGACAAAACAGACCAACAGAATAAGTACTAGGCTTAAATAGAATAAGTCCTGGGGTTGATATATTTGACAAAAGGTGATGCTCCAGCATGGCCACAGTCAAATGACTGAAACAAATAAAAGAATAAAGGAATATATATTTTAGCTTTTATTTTTTGTTTGTTTCACTCATTTGATTGCGGCCATGCTGGGGCACCACCTTGAAGGGATGTTAGTCAAACAAATCAATCCCAGAACTTATCTCTTTGCAAACTCAGTACTCACTCTATCAGTCACTTTTGCCAAACTGCTAAGTTACAAGGAAATAAGAAAACCAACTTTGGTTGTCAATCGATGCCAGCAACACAGACACACACATAAATATATACATATACACATATATATATATATCCATACATGCATACATAAACAGATATATATCCATATATACATATATATGTATATATATATGATGGGCTTCTTTCAGTTTTCATCTATCAAATCCACTCACAAGGCTTTGGTTGGCCTGATGCTATAGTAGAAGAGACTTGCACAAAGTGCCATGCAGTGGGACTGAACTAAGAACAATGTGATAGGGAAGCAACCTTCTTACCACACTGCCACACACGCACAGATAT
>NC_142954.1:13978011-14003011 GCF_046866305.1 Octopus bimaculoides | reverse complement strand
ATGCCAGCTCGCCACCTTAAATGCAATATTAATGCAAAATTGACCGTGCATGTATAATGGTTTTCTCATTGATTCCAAACATGGACATACAATTTCACACAATGTCACTTAAGTATATTTATGTTTTGTATTTTATATTGTATCTGCATATTTATATGTACACATATTTTTATGAAGTATACCAATGTTGAGAAATCTACTGACAAAATGAATTCTGACTCTTGAAATTTGTTCTCTTTTTATTAATCTTTATATGTATATTTATATATATAAAGTGTACATTATTATATATCCATTACAGCTGATCTTACCAATTGGTTTCACAGCAGGGGTTCAACAGAGTGGCTAAGTAACAGTCTGATTATGTAACCCTATGCTCTTCAGAGGTAACTGTTATGGAATGAAATATGGTGACTGCTCTCTATTGTTGGACCTGAATAGACACATCCGTATTGTGGTTGCTGTGAAAACACGATGAAATGAATCATGGAGGGAATTAAGTAAAGAGTTATGTGCCTTGGTATCAAAAATTCATTTGTGTGAGTGTGTGTGTGTGTGCGTGTGTGTGCGTGTCTTTGTGTTTGTTCCCCACTACTTCACAATCAGTGTTGGTGTGTTTACATCCCTGTAACTTAGTGGGTTGGCAATAAGAGACTGACAGAATATTCACCAAGCTTAACAAAGACGTAATTACTGGGGACAATTTCATTCGACTACAAATGCTTCAAGGTGGTGCCCCAGCATGGCCACCGTCTAATGACTGAAACTAGTAAAAGACAGGAAGTTATGGTATTCCATTTTGAATAAAATTGGGTCCAGAGAACTTAATATTCCTTAACTCTTTTACTTGCTTCAGTCAACTGACTGTGGCCATGCTGGAGCACTGCTTTTGAATATTGTTAGTAGAAAAATAAACTTACTGTTAATTGCTGTTATAAAACTGAAATAAGCCCAGGATCAGGGTGACAATGAGTTTCTTTGTTCACATCATCAATTTACAAAGAGGTAACATTAAAAACATTTCCCCTTTATACATATATATAAATTTATATATATATATATATATAATAAATCCAAACAAATGAAGAACAAATGCAGAAAAAACAACAACGTGAGGACATGAGATATGTAAAGTATTAGCAGATGCTCAAGGAAGGAAAGAAAGGTGGTTTAACGTTTCAAGCAAAGCTCTTCTTCAGAAACGGAGGCAAGTCCCCAATAGGAAAGGAAAACAAAGGAAAAAGAAAATTGCCAATGGTTTACATGTGATTTCCCTTGACTATTGCAGGTATTATGTTCCAAAATTGCCAACAGAAATAATTAAAATCTAAGAAAATATAAATATCTATCAGCCACAGAAACCAGTGATATACTGAGGATTCATGGTATAAATTTACATATATTAGCCAAAAAAATCCGCGATGTGCTGAGTACACGTCAGGTGAACCATGATGTACTGTGTGCATGATAGGTGAACCGCGATAAGGTGAGGGATTACTCTCTCTCTCTCTCTCTCCCTCCCTCTCTCTCTCTCTATATATATATATGTATATATATATATATATATATATATATATATATACATATATGTGTGTGTATATAATTTAGAGAAAAACCACTATTAAATAATTCAGTAATGAAGAATATTATTCATACACTCCAGAAAATAAATATATTATTAACACCTTATTCTAAAAATACAATAAAGTACGTAAAAAAATAACTAGTAAATGGCATATATATATAAATGTAAGATTCAAGGATCGAGGTGTAGGAAGAAAGTGAGCTTTAAGCAATCTGTAGAAAATATTAAAAAAAAAACAACTTTCAGAAACAACAGTGGACTTATTGGTGCACAAGGGTTGTGAATTCTTTCCATGCTGAAGTACGTTAAGCTGAAAAAAATTATTGTATCTTTCACGGCAGGCAGCCAAGGTTGCTGGGTATGTGAATAAAAGTCCAAAAGTAAAGGAACGGAGAAGATAAAACCAGGCAACTTGATTCTATGAAGTTCATGTCATTATGATCAAGACACCCTTGGTCTGCCTCAAGAGTGACCTGCGGTATATGCCTACCTTGGATATTTACATCTTCCGAGGTTCCACTCACTATGAAACGTATGTAGCCTGGATTAAATCAAAATAAGCAACAAGGATATCCAGAGGTAAGGCAGTACGATCGTTTCATGCAACTCCATTTAATTGAACAATGCAATCATTCCATCAATTTAAAATGCAGAGCAATCCTCAGCTGCACAAAGACAAATTAAATTAGAACAGATGGATTTTAGGTATAATTATATTAATGTGTCCATCTGTTCTAATTTAATTAAATTCTATGTCTTTGTGCAACTGAGGATTGCTCTGCATTTTAAATTGATGTAATGATTGCATTGTTCAATTAAATGGAGTTGCATGAAACACTCGTACTGCATTATCTCTGGATATCCTTGTTGCTTATTTTGATTTTAATCACCTTAATTTGAAATTGTATAGATAATACCGTACTAAATTCTGGTGCCTCAACTCAAGTACCATATTCATTTGAATCTATATATGTATGTATGTGTATTTTTTCAATGTGTACAAATAACACAGAAAAAATAAATAAATAGTTACTAGGGTAGCAAAAAATTCACATAAGTACCAAGGATGTTACAGCCTATTGATAAAGGTAGAAATTTCAGGGTTTAGTGAAATGTTTTTGCATAATACGGAAAATATATAAATAAGGAAATGAAGTTAAACACAGATGTTATTCAAATCTTTATACTCCCGACACATGTTTCGAAGAAAATATTGGTATTACTCCAGAGGGAATAAAATGATGTAAAACAATGCGATCTTCTCGTCAGGGAGAAACAGAGAAACAAAATACATCATTAAGTCATTTTAACCAAATGTGATGACTGTGTATATGATGAAGGGAACACTGACAAGTTATTTATTTATCTATCTATGTATCAATCTATCTATATATATATATATATATATATATATATATATATATATATATATATACATATATATATATATATATATATGGTTTTCGAGCGAGATCGTTGTCAGTGCCCCTGGACTGGCTCTTGTGCGGGTGACATATGAGGTTTCTCGAGCGAGATGAGCGTGGCCGTTGCCAGTACCACCTGACTGGCCTTCATGTGGGTGACACGTAAAAGCACCCACTACACTCTCTGAGTGGTTGGCATTAGGAAGGGCTTCCAGCTGTAGAAACTCTGCCAAATCAGATTGGAGCCTGGTGTAGCCATCTGGTTTCACCAGTCCTCAGTCAAATCGTCCAACCCATGCTAGCATGGAAAGCGGATGTTAAACGATGACGACAATATATATATATATACACCGTTGCCAGTACCGCCTGACTCGACTTCGTGCGGGTGACACGTAAAAGCACCCACTACACTCTCTGAGTGGTTGGCGTTAGGAAGGGCATCCAGCTGTAGAAACTCTGCCAAATCGGATTGGAGCCTGGTGTAGCCATCTGGTTTCACCAGTCCTCAGTCAAATCGTCCAACCCATGCTAGCATGGAAAGCGGACGTTAAACGACGACGACGATGACGACGACACACATATATATATATGGTGTAAGATATAAAAATATACTATATTTTAACTTTATCTTACTTCTTTCAACCTGATCGTTTCCTCAACATTTCAGTAGATTATGCTCCTTCAAACATTTTCCATTCACTCTCCCTTTCATCAACCCATTTGATTTCTTCTAGATAAACCTTTCGCATTTTACTCCTAATTTCTTTCTCTCTCTCTCCATCCTCACCTTGCTTACTTACATGCAAAACAGTTTCAAATACTTCCAATGACTACTACTACTACTACTACTACTACTACTACTTGATAATTCTAAAGATGAAAATGTAGTTATCGTAAACCTGAACCTTTTCAGCTTTACAAAAGATAATGTGTGTGTATGTGTGTATGTATGCTTCTGTCTATGTATCTTTCATTCTATATGTATGTATGTATGTATGTATGGATCTATCTATCTAGCTAGCTATTTATCTATCTGTATCTATCTATCTCCCTATCTATCTTTACACTGTCATAAAAGGCAGTATATAATTATAGAATTAAAGGTAATGCTATTACTACTTATCCTTATTTTTAATATAGTCAATATATGGGCATAGGAGTGGCTGTGTGGTAAGTAGCTTGCTTACCAACTACATAGTACCGGGTTCAGTCCCACTGCGTGGCACCTTGGGCAAGTGTCTTTTACTATAGCCTTGGGCCGACCAAAGCTTTGTGAGTGGATTTGGTAGAGAGAAACTGAAAGAAGCCCATCGTATATATGTATATATATATGTGTGTGTGTGTGTGTGTATGTATGTTTGTGTGTCTGTGTTTGTCCCCCGTTTGACAACCGTTGCTGGTATGTTTACGTCCCCGTGACTTAGTTGTTCGACAAAAGGTACTGATAGAATAAGTACTAGGCTTACAAAGAATAAGTCTTGGGGTCGATTTGCTCGACTAAAGGCGGCGTTCCAGCATGGCCGCAGTCAAATGACGGAAACAAGTAAAAGAATAAAAGAATATATATATATATATATATATATAAAGAAAAACTTACTTGGAAATGGATGCGTGGCGTACAGTCAAATAATAATATAATATATATATAGGCATATATACATACATATATGTATATAGGTATGCATATATGGGTACAGGACGTCATAAAACATAAATAACATGAAATATGAAAATAAAGTTGGGTACACAAAGAATGAGAAAAACAAATGGAAAACAAGACAAGTAACATAAAAAAACCACCGTTCATTAGTTGTCAGCTGTTCTTCTTCTACTCCTCATTTTGAGCAATGAACTACAATATAACACTTTGAAGGCAGTTGTTCCTGCGAACCAAACTAAAATTTGGGATTTGCGGAAGGTCAAAGTTGGTAACAAAAACAGAGCATACAACAAACCAGACTTCTTCAGCTGTCAAAGTCTGGTGCCTGTAACTCTATCAATTACAAACAGAAAAAAAAAAAAAAAAAAAAGCATGCACCACCCATAGGAAGGAAAAAAATCTCTGGTCGTTAGATTGAACAAAGGAAACAATTCCTCATGGCTTGATTGAAAGAATGAAGCAGAAACTCTCTTATGTTGAAATAAGTATAAAGTAACAAATCCTGTGATTTATTTCTTTATAAAAACCATGATAATGAATAAATAAATACATAAAGGAATGAAGGATAAGTAACACAGATTCTAAGGAATAAAACATGAAAAGTTGGGATATTGAGGTTAAAATGCTATTATAAACCATGCTACCTAAAATCATCGTTTAAGGTCTGTTTTCCATGCTGGCATGGGTTGGACGGCTTGACTGAAAACTGGTAAACTGGGAGAGCTGTACCAGGTTCCAGTCGGATTTGGCTTGGTTTCTACAGCTGGATACCCTTCCCAATGTCAACTACTTCAAGAGGGTAATGGATGCTTTAAATGTGCCACTGGCATGGGTACTAGTTACAAGACTATCATTAACCCTGACTATGATCCCACTTGGCTTGAAAGTGGGAAGCCGGCCCTTATGAGCCAGGCATGGTTTGAGAAGAAACAAACAACAACAACACATATCGACACACACACACACACACATTGACAGCTGTACCCACACACAAAGAAGGACATACACAGATGACCACCCCCAACATCCACTACACCACATCTCTAAAAAAAATATCCACCTATATCCACACCAGACACACACAAGAACAACCTACTCCACCAACACCACTCCGTCCATCAAGCCTCCCCACTTGACATCTCTATAACATACCCACACAAACAAGAATGCAAACCCCCACCCCCACCACCAATCCACGCCACTCTGTCTCTAACAACCTAATTTCTAGGTGACCAGTTAATTTCACAGTTGTGCCTGCTCTTTAACTGCACCACTGAGTCTAGCAACAACAACCCCATCACCAACACTGCTGTCTCCCCACCACCACCACTTCTGTAACATAGTCATCATCATCCTCATGACCAACATTACAATCATCATCCACATCATCATCATTCTCATTATCACATCACTGGCTTTGATTTCATCATCATCATCATCATCATTATTATTATTGTTTCTTCTTATAATTATCATCATCGTCATTATTATTATTATTATTATTATTATTTAAGGTGGGGAGCTGGCAGAATTGTTAGCATGCCAGGCAAAAATGCTTAGCAGCCTTTCGTCCATCATTACAGTCTGAGTTCAAATTCTGCTGAGGTCAACTTTGCCTTTCATCCTTTTGGCATTGATGACAGTCAAGTACAAGGATTGATGTAATCGACTAACCCTTCCACTAAAACTTCAGGCCTTGTGCTTATAGTAGAAAGGATTTATCATCATCATCATCATTGCTATTCTCTGCCCTCAGTTACCGTTGTCATATTAATCTCCATCAATGTTCACCTTTGTCATTCATCCATCCAGAATCAATAAAATAAAATGAAATACCAGTCACATACTGGGGTCCACTTAATCAATCGTACCCCTCCAACAAATATTTGAGCTTGTGTCGGCAGAGTCATTAATACACTGGACAATATGCTTAACAGCATTTCTTCAAGCTTTTTATGTCTTGATATCAAATTCTGGGGGTGGGGGGGTCATCTGTGTATGTCCTTCTTTGTGTGTGGGTACAGCTATCAATGTGTGTGTGTGTGTGTGGATATGTGTTGTTGTTGCTGTTGTTTGTTCCTTCTCAAGCCATGCCTAGCTCATAAGGGTCAGCTTCCCAGTTTCATTAGTGTATAAGTTCCCCACGTGGATGGGACGCCGGTCCATAGCAGGTGAGCTGCTAGATGCAGGAAGAAAAAGTGAGTGAAAGTTGTGGCGAGAGAGTCAGCAGAAGTTCGCCATTACCTTCTGCCAGAGCCGCTTGGAGCTTAGGTGTTTCACTCATAAACATGTCCTGCTTGGATGACTGCTTTTTATCCCCCTGGGTGTTGATAAAAGAAAGGAACAATCAAGTATTAAGTCAGATGGTATCTATAGGCCCTCACCTCACACAATTGCTAGCCTTATGCCAAAATCAGGAACTTTATCGAAGGCCAATCTTGAAACTCTGAATCTTATAGAGATGACAGTGGACTGAAACGTGTGGCACATTGCTGGACTTGAGAAGACCTACCCACCATAACAGAAACTAAGGTGCCATGTAAAAAGTACCCAGTACATTCTGTGGAGTGGTCAGCATTAGGAAGGGTGTCCAGCTATATAAACCAAGTCAAACTAGACTATGGAACCTGATTATTATCATTATCATCATTATTATAACATACTTTTAATCTGCATGTTTGTCGCAATCGCTTACTGAGACACACCCAGCATCCTGGGGCAAGTGAAGGATAAGAGATGTTACAGTATGATTGAAAGCTTGAGGAGGGGAAGTGGCAGGGGCAGTAGTGAAATATCTTCCTGTATTAGAACAGAGATATTTAAATGGATAGGGTTTTTCTAAGGATGTGGGCAATACTTGTCAGTACAATCTTTTGGATTTCTCTGAGACATGGTTCTCCTGGGATATTATCTAGATGTTTTTGACATCCTCTTTTTTTATTATCATATCTAGGGCACCCACAATAACAGCAACAATTCTTGCTTTAAAATGACACATCTTTTGTATTTCGATTTCCAAGTCCTTATATTTACTTAATTTGTCAAATTCCTTTACAGATAACTTTTTATCGGTGGGAACATTTGCATCCATTAGTCTACAAGTATTATCATTATTATATGAAAACTCACAAATTATTTTGCTGGGTATGATGGTAAGTGTCAGCTGTCCACAGCTAGCAGACTAAGGTGACACTTGTTTACTGGTCATGCTTCAAGGACCCTGCAAAGAATTCTTGCAGTTCCAAGCAATGCTGAGTTTTCTAAGTTTTCTACCTTCACCCTTGCACCAATCTTTTTCAGCCATGTTGGTAGTTGAGTGTTGATACTTCCAAATGCCCCAATTACTACTGGTATCACGTCTACTCTCTTCATTGACCACAACCTTCGGATTTCCCACTTTAAATTGTCATAGTTGTTTATTTTTTCTTCTTCTTTCACTGGGGCATGCTATATTGATTATCATGCATGTTCTTCTGTTTTTATTCACAACGATGTCCAGTTTCTGATGTCTGAATTATTGCATCCCACAGGATTTTGTAGTTCTCATTTTCAGTGATTCCTTCTGGGGTTTGCTTATACCACGTCTTTCCTCTTTGTAGGCTGTGATTTCCACAGAGCTCCCAATGGATCATTCTGGACACATTGTCATGTCGTCTTTTGATTATTATTATTGTTATTGTTATTATTATTGGAGGTGGCAAGCTGGAAGAATTGTTAGTGTGCCAGACAAAATGTTTAGCAGTATTCCACCTGTCATTACATTCTGAGTTCAAATTCCACCAAGGTCAACTTTGCCTTTCATCCTTTTGGGGGTCAATTAAATAAGTACCAGTTATGCACTGGGGTCGATGTAATTGACTTAATCCCTTCTCCCATATTTGAGGCCTTGTGCTTCCAGTCGGAAGGATTATTATTATTATTATCATTATTTTAAAGGTAGTGAGCTGACAGAATTATTAGAGGCAGAATACTGAACAGTATATAGTTCTTCTCTATGTTTTGAATTCAAATTTGCACCGAAATACCTTTCATTCTTTCCGGGTCAACAAAATAAGTATCCTTCAAGCACCAACTATGATAGAAATGACTGACCCTCTCCTCCGAAATTGTTGGCCCAGTACCAAAATTTGAGACCAATATCATTATCTATATTAATAATTTATGAAGATTGCCATAGTATTTCACAAAGGTAAGTACACAATAACAGCACAATGCAATACTGACTCTGTTTATTGAGCTGAACAATATTTCAACAGAATATTTGTCTTCATGATTGATTTTCTTTCAGTCATTACTCAAGATTCATGACCATGGGCAGGGATAGGCTCAAACACCAAATTGAAGATAAAGAGTTTGGCCTTCTTATCTTCCTTCTTTCTCTTGACGGTCGAATGTGAAAAATTGGTGCATTACTGCACCAGATTCCGTAATCCTTGCACTTAATTCAGCCTCATGTCTACCATAACTTGTGAAAATAACCCTTAGATTATTGAACTGCTCCACATGCACAATGCATTCTACATGTTCCATTCACATGTAGAATGGTCTTGTGCAGACTTCCTTGAGAGGATAAGTGTCTTAGTCTTTGCAACATTGGTTTTTATTCTTGCCAGGCAGCACACAGTTGCAAACCCATTAAATGCATGTCCATAGGGTCTTTGGTGAAATGTTACTCAACAGAATGCATAGCTTAGAGATCAGAGAGGTGCTCCAGGTAGGGCTGCTATTTCTCCCAACTGGGAAATCACAGCTCTGATACTATGGACATGTGGTAAGAATCACTAGACAGGTTTTATGGACAAAACCAAGTGATAGGAGATGTAGGGGTAGGGCATGAGGAGATGGTTGAATAACATCCACAAACTCGGTTGGTCTTGCTTAGGGACTCAACCAGATCAATTGGGGATGGATGCTTTTGACAGGACCCAATGGAAGGTGCGATTGAGGTCTTTGCTCCCATGACCCTTCCAGGTATAAGATGATGACAAAGGTGAGATAAGGCATCTGTTTTCTTCAAGTCCATTGTGAAAAAGAAAAAAATACACAGAAGTACATAAAAACAAAAATGTCTAAACCATGCCAGCATGGAAAGTGGACATTAAACAACAATGATGATGATGATGATATATATACATATATATATATGATGGGCTTCTTTCAGTTTCCATCTACCAAATCAACTCATAAAGCTTTGGTTGACCCGTGGCTATAGTAGAAGACACTTGCCCAAGGCCCGAAATTTTTGGAGAGGGGGGCCAGTCAATTACATCAGCCCCAGTATGCAACTAGTACTTAATTTATCGACTGTGAAAGGATGAAAGGCAAAGTTGACCTCGTTAGAATTTCAACTCAGAACGCAAAGACAGACGAAATACCGCTAAGGATTTCGCTTGGCGTGCTAACGCTTCTTATTTCTTTATTGCCCACAAGGGGCTACACACAGAGGGGACAAACAAGGACAGACAAAGGGATTAAGTCGATTACGTCGACTCCAGTGCGTAACTGGTACTTAATTTATTGACCCTGAAAGGATGAAAGGCAAAGTCGACCTTGGCGGAATTTGAACTCAGAATGTAACGGCAGATGAAATACTGCTAAGCATTTCGCCCAGCATGCTAACGATTCTGCCAGCTCACCACCTTCAAATGAGAATATAATACCCCACCACTACCACCACCACTGCATGGGACGACCATCCATTACAAGGTTAACCCTAGTCTATTACTGGTACTCATTTTCATTAGGGTGAATTGGAGTAACACACAGTCTGGTTTGGGAACTGAACCTTGATTTTACACACTGTGAGTCGTAAACCCTAACCATTAAGCAAAACAGCTTCATATGTAGTTTTAAGACAGGTTTGGGGTGGGTAGGGAAGATTGAGGGAGATTTGGTTGCAATTTCTTGGAGATGAACAATCATGTGGAGGATCCTGCACTGACTGGAAATGTGGTAAGAATAAAGGAATAGGAGAAATGGTAAAGTTCTCTTATTAAGGTTGATTCCATTAGGTGAGACAGTGGCAGAAATCCACCCCGTCCTCTTCTTCTTCCATTTCTGTGCCCTCTTTACCAAAGTCATCATCATCATCACCAGCACCGTCATTGTCATCACAACACCATCATTGGTGTTGTCATTGTCAATCATTACAAATAGTAGTAGTAGGAGGAGGAGGAGGAAGAGGAGGAGGTGGAGGGGAAGAATAGGGAACTGGAAGGGAACATAGATATGTATCGTCTCACACTCACAATGTTGCAATGCGTGAACTTTTCTTTTTTTTCTGTCTCTTGAGATGAAAGTAGATTAGAACAGGAGAAAGAAAATGGAAATACCGAAGCATACATACACATATATGTGTGTGTGTGAGTGAGTGTGTGTGTATACAAATATATACGCATATATACATATGTGTGTGTGTATATATATATATATATATATATATATATATATATATATATATATATAAATATATATATACATATATATATATAAATATATATATATAAATATATATATACATATATACATATAAATATATATATACATATATGTATACATATATATATACATATATGTATACATATATATATAAATATATATATACAAATATATATAAATATATATATACATATATATATAAATATATATATACATATATATATAAATATATATATACATATATGTATAAATATATATATACATATATGTATAAATATATATATACATATATGTATATATATATATATATATATATATATACATATATGTATAAATATATATATACATATATGTATATATATATATATATATATATATATACATATATGTATATATATATATATATATATATATATATATATATATATATACATATATGTATATATATATATATATATATATATATATATATATACATATATGTATATATACATACATATATGTATATATACATACATACATATATGTATATATACATACATACATATGTATATATATATGGATATATATATATATATGGATATATATATATATATATATATATATATATATATATATATGTATATATACATACATACATATATGTATATATATATGGATATATATATATATATGGATATATATATATATATGTATATATATATATATATATATATAAATATATATATATATATGTATATATACATACATACATATATGTATATATATATGGATATATATATATATATATATATATATATATATATATATATATATATATGTATATATACATACATACACATATGTATATATATATAGATATATATATATATCATCCTCATCATCATCATCGTTTAACGTCCGCTTTCCATGCTAGCATGGGTTGGACGATTTGACTGAGGACTGGTGAAACCGGATGGCAACACCAGGCTCCAGTCTGATTTGGCAGAGTTTCTACGGCTGGATGCCCTTCCTAACGCCAACCACTCAGAGAGTGTAGTGGGTGCTTTTACGTGTCACCCGCACGAAAACGGCCACGCTCGAAATGGTGTCTTTTATGTGCCACCCGCACAAGCCAGTCCAGGGGCACTGGCAACGATCTCGCTCGAAAATCCTACAGGAGCCAGTCAGGCGGTACTGGCAACGGCCACGCTCAAAATGGTGCATCTCATGTGTCATCCGCACAAGAACCAGTCCAGGGGCACTGGCAACGATCTTACTTGGCTTGCCGGGTCTTCTCACGCACAGCACATTTCCAAAGGTCTCTGTCCGTAGTCATCGCATCGGTGAGGCCCAATGTACGAAGGTCTTGCCTCACCACCTCAGCCCAGGTCTTCCTGGGCCTACCTCTTCCACGGGTTCCCTCAACTGTTAGGGTGTGGCACTTTTTCACGCAGCTATCCTCCTCCATTCTCACCACATGTCCATACCAGCGCAATCGTCTCTCTTGCACGCCACAACTGATGCTTCTAATGTTCAGCTTTTCTCTCAACATACTTACACTCTGACGGGAATTCACATTGACATTACACATCCAACGGAGCATACTGGCTTCATTCCTTGCGAGCTTACGTATGTCCTCAGCAGTTACAGCCCATGTTTCACTGCCATGTAGCATGGCTGTTTGTACGCATGCGTCATACAGTCTGCCTTTTACTCTGAGTGAGAGTCCCTTTGTCGCCAGCAGGGGTAAGAGCTCTCTAAACTTTGCCCAGGCTATTCTTATTCTAGCAGCTACACTTTCAGCGCACCCACCCCCACTACTAACTTGGTCGCCCAGATAGCGGAAGCTATCGACTACCTCTAGTTTTTCACCCTGGAATGAGATAGAAGTTGTTTCCTGTTTGTTTGCAGTCTTTATTGCACCTGAACATCTGCCACAAACAAAAACTAACTTGCTAGTTAACCTGCCTTTGATGTTGCTGCACCTCTTATGTGTCCATAGCCTGCACCGGGTACATCTTATAGAGTTACTACCTACTCCTTTTCTACATACTGAGCAGGGCCATCTACCTGAAGGGGTTTGTGTTTTATCTACCTTCCTACTTATTAGGATTTTGGTTTTAGCTAGGTTGACTCTAAGGCCCTTCAATTCTAGACCTTGCTTCCACACCTGAAACTTCTCCTCTAGTTCTGATAGTGACTCCGCAATTAGAGCAAGGTCATCAGCATAGAGGAGCTCCCAGGGGCAACCTGTCTTGAACTCCTCTGTGATTGCCTGGAGGACTATGGTAAATAAGAGGGGGCTGAGGACGGAACCTTGGTGGACCCCTACCTCTACCCGGAATTCATTGCTGTACTCATTTCCAACCCTCACCTTACTGGCAGCATCTCTGTACATGGCTCGCACAGCTCTCACTAACCATTCTTCTATCCCAAGTTTCCTCATTGACCACCAGATAAGGGATCGGGGGACCCTGTCAAAGGCTTTCTCCATGTCAACGAAAGCCAGGTACAGAGGTTTATCCTTAGCTAGGTATTTCTCCTGCAACTGTCTCACTAGAAATAAGGCATCAGTAGTGCTTTTACCTGGCACGAACCCAAACTGCATCTCATCTAAATTGATTCGCTCCCTAATTAGTTGGGCTATGACCCTATATATATATATATATATATATATATATATATATATATATATATATATATATATATATATATATATATATATAATATTCCTCTCTCACTCTCTGGGAGAGAGGCACAAGCACATACACAGACATATACACACACGGCAGTAACTCCTGCCTACCAAATTCAATCACAAACACACACACATATATATATATATATATATATGTTGCATGCATGTATGTATGTATATATGTGGTTGTACACACACAAATATACACATATATACATGTGTGACTATGCACTGAGTTTAATGAGATGCTTATAAATGTATCCATATACTTCTGTATATACATATATATGGGTATATATATATATTTTTCCCTAAAACTATATATATTTTATATATATATATATATATATATATATATATATATATATGTATATATATATATATATATATATATATATATGTGGGTATATACATACATACATACATACATACATATATATATGTATATACATATATAAGTTGTGTAGTATAGCTTCCATGATGCACATATATATACTCACATACATTTATATATACACCCATTCATGCCTGTCATCGCACATGCACAGTTCTAGAATTGTGGTTCATTTCACCAGGTTCATCATCCTCGTTAACGAATCACATGACCTCGTTTAATAAAGAGTTTCTAAGTTATATATATTTTTTATTGTGGTTGATTTTGTTTTTATATACCCCCCACCACACCCACCATGCCTTCATGTCATCATCGATTTCATCAAACCAAGGGAAGTTTATTGATTATTGGGAAGCAAAGTGAAATCTTTTGCTGACAGAGAAGAAGAAAAGCATGGCGCAAAGTTAGATGTCTTTTGAAAAGAAGAAGAAGGTGAAGAAGAAGAAGAAGAAGAAGAAGGAGAAGAAGAAAAAGAAGAAGAAAAAGGAGAAGAAGAAGAAAAAGAAGAAGAAGAGGAAGAAGAAAAAGAAGACGAAGAAAATTAAGAAGAAGAAGCAGAAGAAAATTAAGAAGAAGAAGAAAAAGAAGACAAAGAAGAAGAAGAAGAAGAAGAAGAAGAAGAAGAAGAAAATGGAGGAGAAGGAGAAGGAAAAGTGCAACAATCAAAATTTTTCTTTACTAAAGCTTTTGAAATATCCAAAAGTACATACAGGTGCACAGCGTTCTGTGAGACAGTGTGTGTGTGTGTAAAGATGCATGTGTGTGTAAAGATGCATGCATGTATATATACATACATATATGTGTGTGTGTGGGTGTGTGTGTGTGTCTGTGGAAATGTGTGTGTAGACATCCATAGAAAATCTGCTTCAAGAGAATTTGACTGACCCATGCAAAAGTGGGCATTAAAATGACGAAGATGCTTGAGTGTTTGTGCATGTACTGATATATGTATGTCAGCACACACACACACAGAGGAATGTGTGTGTGTGTGTGTGTGTGTGTGTGTGTGTGTGTGTGTGTGCATGTGTATAATGGTATATTGTCAAGGTAGAAAGCAGAACTCCTCATTTTATGCACTGAAGCAATGATGTACAACATTAAACATGGCATATTTATTTTGTCCGCCATATACACACCCATGCCGTCCATGTGTAGAAAATAAATAGAACAGCCTGATGCCAATTATAAGCTGCATGTGTGTGTATACATATATATATATGAATGTGTGTGTTTGTATGTATGCATTTGTATGCATATACCGTGTGTATTTTTCTTTCTCTCATATATATATATATATATATGTATATATGTGTGTGTGTGTGTGTGTGTGTGTGTATTCTTTTACTTGTTTCAGTTATTTCACTGGAGCCATGCTGGAGCACTGCCTTTAATCAAACAAATCAACTTCAAGTCTTATTCTTTGTAAGCCTAGTACTTGTTCTATTGGTCTCTCTTTGCCAAACTGCTGAGTGAAAGGGACGTAAACACGCCAACATCGGCTGTCAAGTGATGGTGGAGGAACAAACACAGGCACAAACAACAAGCACACACACACACACACATATATGATGGGCTGCTTTCAGTTTCCGTCTAACAAATCTACTCACAAGGCTTTGGTCTGCCCAAGGCTATAGTAGAAGACACTTGTTCAAGGTGCCATGCAGTGGGACTGAACCTGGAACCATGTGGTTGGTAAGCAAGCTTCTTACCACACAGCCATCCTATATATACATGATTGTGTGTGTGTATACATACATATATATATATATATATATATATATATATATATATATATATATGTATGTATGTATACATATATGTTTGTATGTCTACATATATGTGTATGTGTGTATATATATATATATATATATATATATATATATATATATATGCATGGATATGCATATGAATGCATAAATGAGTACACAAGGAAACATGCATGCATGAATATTTGCATGTATGCATGCTTACATACACATTACATATACATGCATGTAGGAATGCATACATACATGATATATATACATCTATGCATGCATATATACATACACAGATGCATGCATGCGTGTATATATACATACATACATACATATATATATATATATATATATATATGTATACATATATATATACATATATGTATACATATATATATACATATATGTATGCATATATATATACATATATGTATACACATATATATACATATATGTATACAAATATATATACATATATGTATACAAATATATATATATATATATATATATATATATATATATATATATATATATACATACATACATACATATATATATGTATACACACAGGCTTTGAAATGTAACCTAAGCTATCCATAGATAAAATTGCATTTACTTTTTTGCACCAGAGAGGATTATGGGACAGAAGGTATGCAGAAATAAAAATAGAAACATATAAATATAAAATGTGTGTGTGTGTGTGTGTGTGCATATGCACATGCATGCACACACATTAAGATTTAGTTATAGACATTTATGTACGTATGTGTATATGTGTATGTATCTGAAAAGCTGTTGAAATGCCTGTGAATGACTAAATCAGAATGTGAACATGTAGTGTGTGTGTGTGTGTATGTATGTGAATGTAGTGGTGTGCGTGGGAGTATGTACATGTATATATATGGCATGTGATGTGTGTGTGTGTGTAACAGTGTGTGAAAGGTGTATATTATTGAATATTGAGTGTATGTGTGTGTGCGACAGGGTGTGTCTAATGACCCCAATTTCTAGAAACTGTAACATCTGAAACATATTTTCACTCAGGTAATCACTCCCCACTCACCGACTCCCCCCCCCCACAACCCTACATAAGAATAAACGAAATAAATAAATAAAATATAAGAAATTTTTTTCTGAATCTCATGGGAAATTGGATTACAACAACAACAACAACGAGAAGTGTAGCTGTAGTTCCATCAATAACAACAGCAACAACTACAAGAACAAGCTTTATTCATAGCAACTACAACAAAAACACTGAAAACAGCATCAACAATCAAAATGGTTCCAACTACAACAACAACAGTGATGACACTAGTTTTACTATCACACTAACCTCATCATTGGCAGCAGCAGCAGGAGCACCACCACCACCACCACCACCACCACCTTCACATACTACAGCCATTGCAACCACCATCTCCACCAATCCCATTAACATCACAACCAACAACACAGTCAACGTCAGTACCACCATGACCTTCGACCCGACCACCATCACCACCACTGTTACAACCATCGCAATGACTGCCAACCATGACATCCACCGCAAAGCGCTTTCAAATAGGGCCAACACTGACCAAACCAGACACCACCACCACCCTGCCCGCTCTGGTCCAGTCCATGGCACTCACTGTGGACAAAGCCGGCAGTAGAACTAACACTGACCCAGAATACCAGCCTCTCCATGACACCTCCACCACCACCATCACCACTCTACCCACCTTCCCCATTGTGACAGAATCCAATCTAATCAAGTTATTTCTACACACCAATGAGTTGGAAACTTCTCACTTACACACATCCCACCAGAGATAGACATCTATCTATCTGTCTGCCTGCCTGCCTGCTTGCCTGCCTGTCTGTCTGTCTGTCTATATATATATATATGAACACATAGATATACACATTTGATATTGTAAGTATTAGTAGTAGTGTTACTTATAGTAGCAGTGGTGGATGTGGTGGTGGTATCATTGAGTTAATTGTTTAGGTGGTTGGGGCTGTAGTAGGAGCAGCAGAGGTGATGGTTATGTTAATGCTGTGGATAGTATAGATAGTATACATAATGTTAGCGAGAAGCAAAGGGAAAGAGAGAGAGAGAGAGTGAGAGAGGGGGAGAGAGTGTGTGGGAGAGAGTGTGTTTGAAAGACAGAGATAAGGAGGGAAAGATTGTGGGAGAGCGAGGGGGAGAGAGAGTGTGAAAGACAGAGATAAGGAGGGAGAGAGAGATAAGGAGAGTGAGAGAGTGGAGAGAATGAGAGAGATTGTGGGAGAGAGAGTGTGAAAGAGTTAAGGAGGGAAAAAGAGAGAGAGAGTGTGAAAGAGATAAGGAGGAAGAGAGAGAGAGAGTGTGAAAGAGATAAGGAGGGAGAGAGAGAGAGTGTGAAAGAGATAAGGAGGGAGAGAGAGAGAGTGTGTGTGAGAGAGAGAGAGATAAGGAGGGTACAGAGAGAGAGAAAGAGAGAGAGGGGAATGTGCATACAGAGAAAGAAATGAAGATACATCTGCCATGAAATCTTTTGTCTCGCATGGGATATCTACCATATTTAGACAAAAGTTTTGAAAAGTTCATATAAACCCCCACCACACACACACGAGGTGCATTCCAAGTTTGAGACTTTTTTTGCAGAGAGGCAGTTAAAGTCATCCTTGATTATTGTAATTTTAGCAAACCGGTACTATTTATCTAATAAGCTGATTTGCCAGCTTTTGTTATGACAGATCGAAGAAGACAACTGCAGCAACACTTTGAACACTGCTTGTCTCAGCTGACTATTTTGCAGAATGCTGTTGGGACATGTAAAGAATTCGGAGGCAATCTATGCAATGAAGTTTTGTGTTAAACTGGATAAAAATGCTAAAGAAACTTAAGAAATGCTGCAGACAGCTTATGGATTAACTTGAATGAACCGAGCTACACTTACGGTCAAATTTCAGTCACTCACAAGCTCTTCTAGGTTTCATCACTCGTTCAGTTCTCAACTAGACTGAATACCATTTTATTTCACAATAATGGTTCAGTCTTCCACTACATTTTGAGATGAGATAATAACAAATTAAAATAATTTTGTCATTTGAAGATATTTATCATTATAAAAGACAGAGGCTGATATCAAAGGTTGCTTTGCTTAATAGTACAGCATGCACAACTGGAGTGTGTGAGGTAAAAGTTTGGATCTTCTATAATGGCTTGCTGGCCATTTTTTATTATTTTCTAAGCATATTTAGCCAATCTTCTAAGCTATTTTGACAGCTATTCTGTGTTCAAAAATCAGCTTAGATAATAGAGCTCTATGCATAGAATCTTATGGAGAAAACCATGTGAAAATATATTAGCTGCAATAGCTGTTTGGCTTTCAGTGACAAAAAAAAAATGGTGATCATTTTAAGAAATCAAAAATATTTGTCTTCTTAAGAGAAAATCATATTATTTGAACTCGAATGAAAGAGTTCATCCACAGATATATGTTGGAGAAAATCCTGTCGAAAAATATCAAGCATAAAAATAGTTATGATATTTTGTGACTTCATATTCACTTGTATTATTTTGTTTATGTAATGAATCATGTACATATGAAAAACATATCAATATAAAAACTTTCATTCATGAAAGAAACTAATATTAGTTATTGGATTAGAATATAACACTATTTCATAATAAAAATTGTTTAAAAATATATTTATTAGTAACAGATATGCTGCAAACAAATTTTCTAAGCTTGAACAAAACCTGTATTTAAAAGAATATTTACAGTAGTATCATTTTTCCAATTATAAAGGTACCATAGAATATTCTTTTCTACTCTAGGCACAAGGCCCGAAAATTTTGGGGTGGGGGCCAGTCAATTAGATTGACCCCTGTATGCAACTGGTACTTAATTTATCAACCCCGAAAGGATGAAAGGCAAAGTTAACCTCAGAGGAATTTGAACTCAGAACGTAAAGACAGACAAAATACCACCAAGCATTTCGCCTGGTGTGCTAATGTTTCTTATTTCCTTATTGCTCACAAGGGGCTAAACATAAAGGGGACAAACAAGGGATCAAGTCGATTACATCAACCCCCAGTGCGTTACTGGTACTTAATTTATCAACCCCAAAAGGATGAAAGGCAAAGTCAACCTCGGCGGAATTTGAACTCAGAACAAAGACACGAAATACCGCTAAGTATTTTGCCCGGCGTGCTAACGTTTCTGCCAACTTGCTGCCCCAATATTCTTCAATATTGAACCAGGAAAAGTACAAAACAAGCAGTAATCAAGGCTGGGAAAGTACAGGATAGGAAGAAAGAAAAAAAGACTTAAAATATAAAATATTGCTGCTGAAGTTAGAATTTGCTAAATAAATTTCTGAAATTGTTCATGAAATAGTGTGTGCACTGTTTCGCTTTTTATATTTTTGGGCTTTTTATTGCAATGTTTTTAAAAATTTAAGTTAATATATTTGATTTAAAAATTACTTTGTGTAAAACTAAAACATTTCTGTCTTATTTCTAGTATTATATTACTTTTTATATTTTTTCTCATTATACAAAAATTTTAAATCAAAGATATTGTGTTATAAAATTAAATTCATGTAAAATACATGTAATTCAAAAGAGTAAAAAAAAATGTTTTTTAAAGAAACAAAAGAATTAATTTCTTTAACATTTGCATTATGAGATAACAAAATATTTTCTATTTACAGTTAGAAAACTATTCTAAAAAATGAAAGTCAATGAACAAATTGAGTACAAAATGTAAAATCGACTGTAGCTTTTTTTTTAAATTTTAGGGAATATAATTGTCAATTTTGCTTAAATGTGAGTTTTTAAATATATTTGTAATATCAAATTTTTAATGTGTAAACTTGCAGACAATTAGTTTTTTTTCACTAAAATTGGAAAAAAATAACTTGTTGAGTATTTCAATTTAAACTTTTAAGAAAAAAAAATATATATAACAGGTCATTTATTGCTATTTAGTTTTTAAATTCTAACTTTAGCAGTAATATTTTAAGTTGTTTTTTTTCTTCTTCTTGTCCTGTACTTTTCCAGGGTTAATTACTGCTTGATCTGTACTTTCTCAGGTTCAATACTTAAGAATATTTTAGGATCATGTGTCTGCATTTTTCATTATAGTAAACATATTAAGAAACAAGAGGCAGTCAAAATTTTGGATGAGTATTTATTTAGCGCTTCCATCTTGTTTCAGAGATTCATCAGAACACCAATTCAAACAATCCACACACACACATGTATGTATGCATGCATGCATATATGTATGTATGTATGCATGGATGAATGGATGGATTGATTAATTGACTGATGGATAAAGAGACAGCAATTGCTGCTTAGATAGTTATTTACCTTCTCTTCAATCAAACATAATTTCATCAAATTAAAAATTTATCTTGTACAGTATTTTGTAAATTTTTCTGTGATTTTGCTGATGGAAATCATGCTTCTTGGTTACTTTGAACTAATTCTTGTCTCATTTGAGTTTATACACACACACACACACATATATATATATATATATATGAGGAAAAGAGTGAAAGGTAGCTGTGCTCAGGATGGGAGAGACAGAAGAAAAAGCCAGTTGCTGGTTGTGGAGTTTGAGAGAGAAGTTACACTGGAAACCAGGAGGAAATGGTAAGCAGTGATGTGGCCACCACTGCTGACCCTTCAGTGGGAAGGTGTTCTGGTTCAGAATCAAAATACCTGCTGGTCATTGGATAATATCTGATGACATCAGTTCCTACTGGTCAAAGCTACATTCACCAAAGATAACCGAAGAGAAGAAACATCTGTTAGATGTTATCAATAAAAGTTTGGGGGAGGGGACTAGACAATCACAGTGACCCCATTATTCAACTGGTACTTATTTTATCAACCCCTTGAGAGATGAAAGGCAAAGTTAACTTCAGCAGGAAATAATCATTTCTACTATAGGTACAAAGTCTGAAATTTGGAGGAAGGAGATAATTGATATGTCGACCCCAGGATTAAAGGCAAAGTCGGTCTTGGTGGAATTTGAACTCAGAATGTAGCGACGAGTGAAATACCGTTAAGTATTTCGTCCAGTGTGCTAATGATTCAGCCAGCTCATCACCCTCTTCAGCAGGAAATAATCCTTTCTACTATAGGCACAGGGCATGGATTTTGTGGTGAGGGGGATTGCCGATTACATCTACCCCAGTGCGTAAGTGTTACTGAATTTATCGTCCCCAAAAGTATGAAAGGCTAAGTCGATCTCAATGGAATTTGAACTCAGAACACAACGATGGGTGAAATATGGCTAAGTATTTCGTCCAGCATGCTAACTGAAAATGATTCTGCCAGCTTGCTGTCCTCTTCAGCAGAAAATGGTAACAATGCAAAGCGCAAGGTGCAACATTTGGTGGAGGCGCTTGGAGTTCTGACTTTTATTAATTTTATCAAAAGTCAGTAAAGTGGTGCAGTCACTAAGAATATCAGACAAAATACTTTATGAGATTTGTTCTAGTTCTTTATATTCTGGGTTCAAATCTCACTGACATTAACCTACTCTTTGGTTGTACCAAGGTCAATAAAATATCATATCAGCACATGGTGCTTGTCAGGTGAGGTGGAGGTTTTAACATCAAAAACACCAGTTTTATAGTTCATATTCACAGTTAATTAATTAATTAACTACACAGATGTGTACAAGTGTAATTAGTGAGCTTTTATTAAATTTAATGGATCATATTCATCATTAATTCTTCAAATATGCATAATTATAGTTAGCAATCTCTAAATAAATTTAATGGACTGTATTAACAGTTTCCTAATTAAACAGATACACATAATTGTAATTATATAATCTGCTTTGAATAAATGTAATGGGTTGTATTGAAAAGTGGAACAAGTCTATCACTTTAAAATGTTTGAGATCCATTAGTATGTCAGATAGGAAAACGATTCAAAGAAATTCAAGATTGGCGGGTTCCAGTCAGATTGAGAATATATTGTGAAATGGCTTTAAATAAGACAGAGGAAAAGATTCTTGGTGGAGGGGGGGCATTCAAAGAACCCCCTCTTTATGCATTGCTGTGATGTGGAACCTCAACAAACAAGTTGTTATGGACTCTTTGTCAACATAAACTTCCTGTTGACAAAGAGTCCATAAATCCAACTAAAGAGATTTGTCTCCCCTTACACACACTTCCTGTTTTGACACCACACTTCCTGCTCAACACATAAACTTTTAGCCCCTTTTCTCTTTTTTTAAACCTAACAAAATTCTCAATCTTCATGCATCCTTATTTTTCCAACTATTATCTACATGGATTACCATTGAACTTTAAAAGTTCAAAGACAATATAATGTATTGGTATATTTAATTTTTTATATATTATTTTTTTTTTCATTTTTTACTTTTTGTAAAAATCATTTTCATTCTCCCTCTTCTTGAAAATTTGCCATGCAATGAAAGCCGGTTAGAAATCTATATTAAAATATGCTTTCAGTTTAGCATTCTGCCTTATTATTATTTTTCATTTTCCTATTATTTCTCCACGTGCGGTTAACACAACCCCACTATTTACTGACTTATATATATATATATATATATATATAAATTAAACAATAGGCTAAAAAATTGGATATTAATTAATATCAATTTAGTACCAGGTAACAAGCACATTAAAAGAATCAGGGAGATTCAGAAAAAATATCTGAGATCTCAAGGATTATTGCATATGTACTACACGCTCGGAGTGGTTGGCGTTAGGAAGGGCATCCAGCTGTAGAAACTCTGCCAAATCAGATTGGAGCCTGGTGTAGCCATCTGGTTTCACCAGTCCTCAATCAAATCGGCCAACCCATGCTAGCATGGAAAGCGGTCGTTAAACGACGACGACGATGATGATGATGATGATGTATATATAAAAAAATATATAAAGGAGGCCACTAGGTGGACTGATAATGTGCTAGAAGAAGATCACATGTCATGTGTCTACTAAGACCGAATAATTCTCTTTGAGAATTATTCCCTTTGAGAATTATTCAGTCGATATATATATATATATATATATAGACAGATAAATAGATAGACAGATAGATAGACATATGGTTGAAATCTTTGGATGATCGAACTATCTGAAAAACTCAAGAAAGAGGAGGCAAGAGGTTAAATTCATTAGATACCTTATGAGAAGATGGCTTAAACCAAGGGAGTTAGGGTAGGGCCTATGGGAGGGTCTCCAGCCAATATATTATTAGTCTAGAGCATGGAGATTCCAAGAAGCACATCCTACCCACCATGAATTATTCTTTCCTTAGGACAATCTTGTTCCACCTTGCAAAATTTATCTCAGGGGTCCTGAATGAGGGTGAAAAGGTTAGAGAAACTCCAGAGACTATCAATATAGCTGCTTGACCTGCTAGCATCAACAGCTAAGCCACCCTCTAGCCATTTTAAATAAGCAAAGATGCATTAGACAATGTAATCCATTATATTCTTTTAGTCTTTTACTAATTCTACTCACTATACTGCGACCATGCTGGGGAAACGCCTTGAAAGAGTTTAGTTGATTGTAGTGATCCCAGCATTTATCTTTAAGTCTGCTATTTATTGTATTGATCTCTATTGTCAGACCACTAAGTTATGGAGTATAAACAGCAAAAGATATAAACATGGATATAAACCTGATCTCACATACACACACACACATGTGCACACGGATATATGTGCACAAACACATATGCACAAAGTCACATACACACAATGGGCCTGTAGGACAGGTTCTGAGCACCAAATTCCCTTCAGAAAGCCACTGGTCAACAGAAGCTGAAAGTTGAGGACACTTGAATACGGTGTGACAAAGTAAGACTGAACTGGAAACCTCAGAGTTTGATAAACAAACATCTATAGAAAGCATTAAAAAAATGTAAGACTAGAAATAAAAATCTGACCAAAGATCTGTTTGATCAGAGTTGACCTAGGGTTCAAACTTGTAGTAGTAGTAGCAACAGCAGTAACAGTAGTAGTAGAGGAGGTGGTGGTCGTGGTGGTGGTGGTAGCAGCAGCACCAGTAGTAGTAGTAGAACGAATTCA
>NC_142954.1:13945511-13973011 GCF_046866305.1 Octopus bimaculoides | reverse complement strand
AGCAAAGTCGACCTTGGCAGAACTTGAACTCAGCATGTAGTGATGGGTGAAATATGACTAAGCATTTAGCTTGGAGTGATAACTATTCTGCCATGTTGCCACCTTACTGCCTTCCTTGATAATGGTTTCAAATGGTTAACTTAATAATGGTTTCAAATTTTTGGCACAAGCCTAGTAATTTCAGGGGAAGGGTTAAGTTGATTTCATCGACTCAATTACTCAACTGGTACTTATTTTATCGACCCTGAAAGGATGAAAAGTGAAGTCAACTTTGGCAGAATTTTAACTCAGAACGTAAAGACAGGAGAAATACTGCTAAGTATTTTGTCTGGCATGCTAACAATTCTGCCAGCTTCCTTCAACTTAATAATCCTTTCTACTAGTGGCACAAGGTCTAAAATTTTGGGTGATGGGGAAGGTCGATCACATTGATCCCAGTGTTTAACTGGTACTTCATTTATTGACCGCCGAAAGGATGAAAGGTAAAGTCGACCTTGGTGGAATTTGAACTCACAATGTAGTGGCAAATGAAATACTGCTAAGCATTTTGTCCGGCTTGCTAACAATTCTGCCAGCTCACTGCCTTCTTTCGACTTAATCCTTTCCACTAGTGGCACAAGATTTGAAATTTTAGTACTTGACTAGTACTTCATTTATCGACCCCTGAAAGAACGAAAGGAATTTGAACTCAGAATGTTGCGGGAGATGAAATACCGCTAAGCACTTTGCCCAGAGTACTAATGATTCTGCGAGCTTGGGCTGCCTTCCTTCAACTTTATAGCAGTTTCAAATTTTGCCACAAGAGCAGCAATTTTTTTTTTTTTTTGGTTGGGTGGGGGATGAGTCAATTACATCAACCACAGTACTTGACTGGTCCTTGATTTATCGACCCTTGAAAGGATGAAAGATAAAGTCAACCTTGGCGGAATTTGAACTCGGAATGTAGCGGCAAAAGAAATACCGCTTAGCATTTTGCTTGGTGTACTAACGATTGTACCAGCTCATTGCCTTCATCAACTTAATAATAAGAGACAAATGTTTAGAGCAAATAAACTGAGGACCAGTTCCAATATATCTGCGAGATATTTGCACCTGTAAAATATCTCTTGAACCGGTTCGAACTGGTCTTAACTTTGTTTACTCACAATCAACGCTTCACACGTCTCCTCACAAATGTTTGATTCTATCGTTGATTTAATAATGAGATTTCATTTCAATGTTTAAATTTAAATAATAAATGGAGTTCTGGTGAGGTTCATGTTGGAAGTTGCAGAGTTATAGAATAATTATATTCTACAACTATGGGTTGAGAAGAATCAGACAAAGTATTATGAGAGAGAAGGGGAGTGGGAGAGAGAGAGAGAGACTTTTCCTGGGTGGCCAACCTACAAGAAATAGCTGTCAAATCTGCTTAAAATTAAATACTTATTCAGTTCTATATTTAAGAGATGAGGAATTATGTACATTATTTACATTTGATGGATATTTGTCCTCATCTTGTTTGTTGTTAACACAATGTTTCGGCTGATATACCCTCCAGCCTTCATCAGGTGTCTTGGGGAAATTTCGATCCTGGGTTCTCAATCCTAAAGTATTTTTCGATGTTATTATTATTATTATTATTCAGGTCACTGCTTGGAATCAAATTCAGAATCTTGGGGTTAGTAGCCTGTGCTCTTAACCACTATGCCAGGTTCAAAGTTTCCCCAAGACATCTGATGACGGCTGCAGGGTATATCAACCGAAACGTTGTGTTAACAACAAATAAGATGAGGACAAATATCTGTCAAATGTAAATAATGTAAATACTTATTGCTTTGAAAAAAGAAGCACACACTGTATCATACCTCATCATCATCAGCAGCAGCATTATTTAATGTCCATTGTTCATGCTGGTGTGTGTTGGATGGTTTGACAGGAGCTGGTCAGCTGGAGAGCTGCCCAGGCTCCGGTCATCTGTTTTGGCATGGTTTATATGTCTGAATGCCCTTCCTAATGCCAACCACTTTACAGAGTGTGCTGGGTGGTTTTTATGTGCCAGTGGCATGCGTGCATTTACATGACAGTGGCACAAGCGCATTGTATGTGGCACTGTCACCTGCAAGATAAAGACCTCTCAGCTGAGGGGAGGAGGGAGGGAGGGAGGACATGGCCATTACGGACATTCCAATGAGTGTGGATGGACATGATTTTATTTAGCAATTTTACAGTCCCACATAATGCAAATAGCTGGAGAAAAAAAAACGTGGTGGTGGTCACATACATACACTGACCCATCTTTCGTTAACATACATACAAATAGATATGCACACACACACACACATACATACAAATTTATGTATATATGCATACAACTTTGTACATATACATATACAAACTTATACAGACACATGCCCATATACATGATTATGTACATTCATACCTATAAACACATATATACACATAAACACATCTTTATAAACACACATATCTACCAGTGGCGACTCTAGCACTTGGGCTGTTTAGGCTTAGCCTGTGTATAAATTTAGTAAAGCGAACATGTATTTGCAACCTGATTTAATTTCTGCCAACATTGACTTCAAGCATGTAATTTCAGCCAATAACTCAGACTCATTTTATTGAGCCTGGTCGCAGTTCATTTATTTTCATACAGCATCTGGTGGCCATCTTAGAGGTGCCCTGTGTCAAAAAATATCATTCATAGCAGACATTCTCTTGACATTATTCACATGTGCCTGATTCGGGCTCAGAAGTTACAGCTCGAATTGTTATCTATAATCGTAAAAATTAAAAATAATTCAAATTCTGTTTTCTTGAAACAATAAATTTCTATAGAGATTAGGTTTTAAATTCCAATCTATAAAAAGTTTCCGTTCTACAATATTCTTAAAGGAACGAAAAATTATCCAGCAACTCGTGCTAATACGAACGAGCCTGATAGGTGTAAAAGACTAACTGGTATCTCTTGTCAAGAGAACAGGCGACTGTCAGATCGCTGATGTTTGTTGTACACTCTGCTTTCATTATATGATTACCATTATTCTGCGCATCTGTGTGTAAAGATCAATAGTGTTTTGCTGAGTTGCTTTATTCCTACCCTCAACTTAGAAATAGAGAAAGACATAGTGCTAGATATAAAAAAATAAGCCATTTCGGGCTAGAAATTAGGTGGTAAAACATGAAATTGTTCGAGCAGGCATGTGTCTTATGTGAAATCTGTGATGAGCCTAAGTGATGCTGATGACTTGGAGTCACCTCTGATACTCACATATACATAAATGCATTCATATTTGTACAGATATATACACACGATATTCCAACACAAGAAATATTGGTAGGACATTTCCATTACCAAATCTACTAAAAGCAAACACCACCGACCTGACGTGGGATGGAACTCAAACAACGATTTATTGCCTGGAGGTCAAATGTGATTATTTCTTTCAAAATTAGTGAGAAAGATTAATTTGAAGAAGCTCATCATCATCACTCATTATTCTTAATTGACATTTGTACTCAAAACACTAAAGAATTGAATTACCTGGAAAAAAAAAAAATACTCGGAGGTTCCGCGTAAACAGAAGGACAATCTAATGTAGATACTGTAAGAGGCACAATAAAAATATGCGAGGCTTTGTGAAAGTTTAACAGGAAAGTCATTTTAAACTTTCGCAACACAACTCCACTACATCACACACTTTGTCACAACTACAACAGTGACAGGAATAACCTCAAAACCACCACTATTATTATTATAGACACCACCACCACTACTACTGCTGCTATTACTACTACTATTACTGCTGCAACAACAACAACAACTACTACTACTACTACTGCCTCACCACAACCACCACCAAAAAACACCATCAAAACAACAACTGCTGCTGCTACTACTGCTACTACTACTACCACTACTATGATGACGACCACAACTACGACAATTAAAAGACCACTATTAGTTCCTTTGGCCCTAAGGAGTCATGCAATTATTTATCAAAGACCAGCCCCAAACCCAACATCACATAAACTATCAGAAAACCTAATTATTTCTCCAAGTGTTCTCCTTTCTTTATTTTTTTTTATCTATATTCTTCATATCTTCCCTCCGAAATATTGTTTACACTGCCATATTGAAACTCTTGCAACTGTTCAGAGTAGAGTAACCACAAATAACAACACACACACACACACACACACAAATATATATATATATATATATATATATATATATATACACACATATACATACCTATGTGTGGTGTGCATGTATATCCACACACACACTGCCATCTTTAGGAAAGTGCAGTCAATTCAATATACCCCCCACCACTGCCGAGCTCCACCACCTCACCCACCTCACCATCACAAAGATTGTGTAAAACATTCCATTATTCTTTGACAAGTTCAAGTCTCTGTAATTCTTCAACCATTTATTTGGTAACAATCTAGTTTACCCATCACATACACCGACCACCTCCATTCTCTTTCTCTTTCTCTCTCTCTCTCTCTCTCAATATATATGAATTTGCCGTTCTCTCTTTCTCCTTCACTGTCAATTTATACATCACTTCTAATCTCTAAGTGGTCCTACACTGAATTGTGTGTGTGTGTGTGTGTGTGTGTGTGTCTGCATTTACCTTGGTGACACATATGCATATATATATGTGTGTGTGTGTGTGTGTGTATGTATATACACGCATATCAGTACATGTTTGTACACGCACATGTACATACACGCTTGTAAACATACATGCATATACGCAAGCAGAAATATAACAGAAGAATGTAAATATACTTGTATACGGCTGTGTATATCTATAACATATATACACCAACTCATATGTGCATAAAATTATACACACACACACACACAAACACATACAAGCACATATATGCATACATATATATATATATATATATATATATATATATATATATATATATATATATATACATATATATATATATACATATATATATATACATATTTATATATATATATATACATACACACACACACACTAATACACACATATATATGCAAACATACTACATATATTCATATGTATACACACATATTTTAATATCTACCTACATACACATAAACGTGCTCAAACACACACACACAAACATTCCTAGATTTCCATCAAATCAGATATTCCTCGCCTCCCCTCCCCACCCCACCCCTCCCCTATTCAATACCTAAAATGTTATTTGTTTATAATTTCATAGAATTCACTTCTTGCCATCTGATATGTCCAAAACAGTTTGGGTTTGTCAGAAGGAAACAGCACCAGGCTGGGAGTGGGTGGGTGGGGTTGGGGTGGAGAAAGGGGTAGCCTGTTCAGTGGGGATTGGTCGGGTGGGTTGGGGGTGTGTAGGTTGTCAAAACAAACAAGATGTAAGGAGTGGAGACAGATAGTGATAAGGATGGTTTATACCCAGATTTGGGTGGACAGGAGAGGGTGGGAGTGAGGGGCTTAATACTGCAACTAGGGAAAAGGGTATATATTCGGTTCCATTTGATTCATTACTGTCCTGTTGGTTGTGATATATATATAAATATATATATATGTGTGTGTGTGTGTGTGTATACATATCTATCTATCTATCTATATATATATATATATATATCAACCACGTGTGTATAAATATAAACAAACATTTATACACACATGATTGATATACATTCATATATGTGTGTGTGTGTGTATATATAGATATGTAGATGTACATATATATACACACACAGATACATATGCACATATATATACACAAATATATAAATACATACACAAACACATGTACACATATGTAAAAACAATATATACATGTGTGTATTGACATACATACATATGTACATACATCAAACATACACACGTACATACATACATACAAGAATAATATAACATGAAGATGGGAAATATCAGACTTTAATGGGCAAATCACAACAATTGTTTCTGCACAAGACACTGGCTCTAAGTTGGCAAAATTTGCATTTATATATCATTAAAAAAGATTAGTCCTTAGAATAACTATACAGTCGAGTAATTAAAATATAATAACAGTATAGGAGCTTTTAGATGCTTAAATGCAGATTATGAATTTATTACCAGAATATTATCCTCTCTGTGTGTGTGTATATATATATATATATATATATATATATATATATATATGCCAATCATGGTTTTAAGGCATGTCAGCTATGAAGGACATGTGATGCCTCTTTAATTCTTTCCACAAAGCCTTAGAGTTGACTCTTCTGCCTACATTGAGGTCCTGGATATAATTGTTAAGCCCTGGATAGATAATGTATGCAATGGAAAGCCATTTCTGCACTATTACACATGGCTCTAGTAACACAGGAATGGATGGCTGAAAATTTTCATGATCACATAACCCCTAACATTTGGCCTCCTAATACCCCAGATCTCAATCCATTGAACTGTTACATGTGGAGCGTTGTTGAGAGAGAGGTCAATGAACACATCCACAACACCAAAGATTCTTTGAAAGCTGCCATAGTCAGAATAACATCCAAAATGAACCAGGACCACTTGATTCGAGCATGTAGATGATTTGGATCTCATATAGAAGCAGTTGTTGAAGCTGAAGGTGGCTTTATTGAATAACATTATAGAAAAGGTTTATTTTTATCCTCATAGCATTTTTTGATAAATAAAGTTATCTGTTATTACATCTGTTTTTTTATAAGCATAAATCTGTCCTCAAATATCTTATGCACCCTGTATAAATATATATATATATATATATATATATATATATATACATATAAATGTTCTGTTGTGTCTGGGGAGAGTCATTTTCTTATTGTGCCTTAAAATTTAACACACTCACCGGTAAAATTTCCACTTATTTTTCTTTTTATTTTCCTAAAATTTTCGTTGTGTCTGCTTCAACACATGAAATCACATAAAAAATCTTGCAAACCAAATCCAAAAATGAAATATATATAAATATATATATATATAAAAACTTGGAATTCAGACTTTACAAAAAGAGTTTGCATCTCTGAACTATAACCTGACTCTGAGTATTGCTACAAGAAATCATAAATAACAAATCTCAGATAATGAAAACAAAATGACAAATTGCTAACAGACATATCAAAATGAAGACTTCCATTTGGATTGCATTTTAATTATTTCTAAAATATCTTCATTAATTATTCTCTCTTTCATTCTTCCAATTTTCCTTCAGGCATGAAAATCATCATAAGTATGTATGCGTGTGTGTGTGTGTGAGAGAGAGAGAGAGAGAGAGAGAGAGAGAGAGAGAGAGAGAGAGAGAGAGAGAGAGAGAGTGCATAAATACATATGAAAGAAAGACAAATTAAAAGTTAGTCTACAGGAAAATAGAAAAATCTTTAAGATTTTGGACATAAATCCTTCATCAGAAACAGAGAAACAAAAGAGAGAAAAAAAGCAAAATGAAACGATAAAGCATTTCAACATGTGTGTGTTTGGTGGGATGGGATGGGATGGGGGCTATGTGCATTTGAATGGCCTGTGAGGAAGCTAATTTGTTGGTTAAGTTGAGGACCAAATCTTCTTACATTTCACCTTTGCCCCCAAGCTGGCTCAGCATCATTGCTTCCCACCTCTTGTGAACAATTCAATACCCTCATCTCTCTTTTGATGGAACATTTAACCCACCATCCTTGAATTACAATTTCCTTCTAGTAGTAGTAATAGTAGAAGTAGTAGTAGTAGTAGCAGCAACAGTAGCTGTGGAAGGGGCAGAAGAAGAAGAAGAATGGAGGATGGCAACAACAAGACCAACAACAAAGTTAGAGTGTTTGCATTTAGTTTAGGTGGAAGAGTTAAAACAAAACATTGCTACCACTTCTACTCATGATGATATCAATGGTGAGGATGATGATGTGGTCTAGGATGATGATAATAATGATGGTGACAATGATGTTAAAGATGTGAGCTACATCTTCACTGAGAGTCAGTTTACAGGTGAGTTGCCATTGGTTAATGAAATGTCTTCAATCAAAAGATAACCAATGAAATTCAAGGTTTGATGTTTCTTCATATTGTAGCTTAAAGGTAAATAAGTGTGATATTGGTGGTGGTTGTGGTGGCAGTGGTGGTTGTGTTGGTGGTGGTGGTGGTGGTGATTGTGGTGGTGGTGATTGTGGTGGTGGTGGTGCAGCAGTGATAATGATGATGATGGTGATGACGATAATGATAGTGCTGGTAATGGTGGTGGTTGTGTTATGTGGGTGGCAGTGAAGGTGGTGATGATAGCAGTGTTGTTGTTCGTGATGATGATCATCATCATGACAATGGTGACGGTGGTGTTGTAGTCAGAGGGAAAGTGAAAAGGAAGAAGACAAAATAAAGAAGAAACAAAATTGCAGTCGAGAGAAGAGTAAAATGAAGAAATGGAGGTACAAATCAAGCAACTGTGAAGGAAGGTGGTGGAGGGTGGGGCTTTAGTCAGGTACATCGACCCTCACCGCAGCCAGTACTTGTATGGTCCTTTATTTTATTGACTCTGTGTTCATGACATTTAAATTAAACTAATTAGTTTGTTATTGGGGAAAATGTTAAATATTTGTTAAGAGGTTTAATTATAGAAGACAAGAGTAATAATAATGATAAAAAAGAATTTTCTAAATGCTTTCTAATCAATGCATCAATACCAAGAGATGACAACATTTCTCTAAAAGAAATGGAGAAACTTTCAAAATACAAAGATCTGGAAATAGAGATAACTCGAATGTGGAGTCTAAAAACAGAAACAATTCCTATCATAGTAGGTGCATTAGGTATGATAAAAAAAATATTCAGACAAATACATAACAAAAACACCAGGACTAACAAGTATATATGACATACAGAAAATAGCACTAGTAGGCACCGCACACATCCAATGTAAAACACTTTCAATACAATGAAAAAAAAGCATCAGAACAAACCACAGCACATACCCAAGGCACACAAGAGCTGCACTCAGTAGTGCAGTGATAAAAATAATATAAAAGTAAGACTGATTAAAATCAGATTACTGATTAATAATAATAATAATAATGATAATGATAATAATAATAATGATAATGATAATAATAATGATGATAATGATAATAATAGTCATCTGATGAGCAAGGATATGAAGACATGGAAAATATTGATTGTGCATGGAGTATTCTATTCCAAGTGTGACACTGACAGGTTGTACTTGTCCAGAAGAAAGAATGGGAAATCTTTGACCAGTTGTCAGGAGTGTGTTGAAGCAGGGAAAAACAACATAGAGTGGTATGCAAAAAATGTTCTGGAACCATTGCTGAAATATGTGAAGAAGTCTGGCATCACCAAAATTGATAATTGTGTAAAGAAAGAAAAACTTAAAGAGGAAAAATAAAACAGAAAGAGAAATAGCACAGAAAGAAAAAAGTATACGGTCAGTTTGCAAGAGATACAATTGCCAAGAGAAACAGAGAAGACCAATGGTTATGGATGCAGAGGAGTGACCTGAAGCACTTATATGTGTAGCACAAGAACAAGCGCCAAAGAAGAACTATATGAAGTGCAGAATTGACAACATAACTGAGAGTGACAAATGTAGAATGTGTGGTGAGAGGGATGAAATGGTATGGCACATTGTTAGTGAATGTCCGAATTTGGCACAATGCAAATACAAAAGACGACATGACAATGTGACAAGAACGAGCTGTTAGGAGCTCTGTAGAAAGAGCAAAAATATGCTATGACCAAATCCCAGAAGGGAGAATGAAGACTGTAAAATCCTGTGGGATGCAATAATTCAGTGTGAGACCATCAGATAAGACATCAGAAGCCTGACATTGCTGTGGTGGACAAAAAAGAAAGAACTTACATGATAACCGACATAGCATATCTCAGTGACAACAGAATCAAAGAGAAAGAAGAAGAAAAAATGAACAACTATGACGATTTGAAGTGGGAAATACTAAGGTTGGGGGTCAATGAAGAGAGTAGATGTGGTACCAGTAATAATTGGTTCACTTGGAAGTATCAGCACTCAACTACAAACATGGCTCAAAAAGATTGGTGCAAATGTAAAGAGAGAACATCTACAAAAATCATCATTGCTTGGAACTGCAAGAATTCTCCAGAAGGTTCTTGAAGCCTGACCAGTTAATAATGTGGCTAAGCATTTTCCCAGCATGTTACTGATTTTGTCAGCCACCTTAATGATAATAATAATAATAATAATAATGATGATGATGGTTTCAAATTTTGCCACAAGGGCAACAATTTGGGGGACCCCAGTGTTCAACTGCTACTTACTTTATTGACCCTGAAAGGATGAAAGGTAAAGTCAAATTGGTGGAATTTGAACTCAGAATGTAGCACAAGGGCAAGGATTGGGGAAGGGGGCTGGTCAGTTACATCGATCCCAGTGTTTGATTACATCAACCCCCAAAAGAATGAGGCAAATTTGATCTCAGTGGAATTTGAAATCAGAATATAAAGATGGGCAAAATGTCACTAAGCCTTTTGCCTGGCTTGCTAATGATTCTGCCTGCTCACCTTATCATTATTATGATTATATTATTTATTTCTTTATTGCCCACAGGGGGCTAAAACATAGAGAGGACAAACAAGGGGATTAAGTCAATTACATCGACCCCAGTGCGTAACTGGTACTTATTTAATAGACCATGAAAGGATGAAAGGCAAAGTCAACCTCAGCAGAATTTGAACTCAGAACGTATTGACAGACGAAATACAGTTAAGCATTTTCACCCGGCATGCTAACGATTCTGCCAGCTCGCTGCCCTTATGATTATATTATTATTAACAACAACAACAAGCTTATTGTGTAGAGGTCTCAGGTGCACTACAACATTAAATTGTTCAGTCGTCATTAATCCCATGAAAGCATTCCTTGACAAAAGTATTATAATTCCATAATGGGAAAGAAATGGTATATTTTGTCATCAGTATGATGGAATTTTAAGATGTGCTCCCCATCCAGTATCTGTTAGATTGAAAAAGTTTTACTCTTTGTTCATAGAAATAATGGTAAAAAAAGTCAGAATGGCAACATTATTCTACCAAAAATGAAGCTCATGGAGTGATAAGAACCTGTCATTGATTGCAACGTGATTCTGTATTCAGTCAAAAGTTAACAGCAAACATTGAAAGTAGTCTTTTATTTTGTTTGTGGGTGTGGTTCTTGGAGAGACACACCAGAACCTCAGGTGTGAGAAACAGCAGGACCCTTATATTTCATATGTCACCATCTAGGTAACATATATACCGTAGAAGTCCCATCTCAAATCAGAAGGAAATTTAAGACTGAAATGTCTAAGTAAGATGAGACATGTCTAAGTAAGGAGAGAAATGGGAGAGAGAGTTCGGATATTTCATGACGGTGGTTGAAAGACATGAGGTTGGTTTTAGAAGAATTAAATGCAAAAAGATATTAGTTTCTTCATTGTAGATTCCTATTTAACCCTTTAGCATTCAGATTATTTTGTAAAATGTAATACTTATTCATTCACATCTTTTAACATTAATCATGTATCATCTGGTAGCTTTGAGATTTGATGATGTACTTTCTTAGTTTTAGAATGACATTGTAAGGTAGGTAGTAGATGCCAGATGAAGGTGCATGGCTCAATGATTAGAGCGTGGAGCTTACGATCGTGAAGTTGTGAGTTCGAACCCCGGACCGAGCTGCATGTTGTGTTCTTCAGCAAGACACTTTATTTCCTGTTGCTCCAGTTCACTCAGCTGTAGAAATGAGTTGTGACATCACAGGTGCCAAGCTGTATCGGCCTTTGCCTTTCCCTTGGATAACACTGGTGGCGTGGAGAGGGGAGGCTGGTATGCATGGGCGACTGCTGGTCTTTCATAAACAATCTTGCCCAGACTTGTGCTTGGGAGGGTAACTTTCTAGGTGTAATCCCATGGTCAGTCATGACTGAAGGGGGTCTCAAGATGCCAGATCTGGTCAATTTGAGTTGGATATGACTGGTTTAAATGCTAAAGGATAAAGTCAAAGAAAGTTCCAAGGATGTGACATTCTTAGAAGTGAGACTCTAAGAAATATCATCATCAAATATCTCAATAAAAGGTTTTATTATTTAGTCACATAAATCATTGATAAACAGTGGCGGTCCCAGAACAGATTCTTGGGGTATGCCTACATTAATTGTATAAATGTTAGATGAGTGACCATTGGCAGCAACTCACTAACTTCTTCCCATTAGGAATGGTTTGATGGTGTAAAAAAATCTATCAAACGTTTACCACAGCTGGGTGGTTTTTGGAACAATCCTCTCTGCCATACATTGTCAAAAGGTTCTGCAGATCCCTACCATAATAACATATGTAAGGTAACACAATGGAGATTGTCCTAAAGGGTTAGAAAGTGGACAGTTGGAAGAACAGAACAAAAAATGAAAACAACAAACATTGAAAAGAACAAACCATAATGAAAGTAGAGGAGGAGGAGGAGAGAGAGATGTGTGACTTAACGAGCTGGCTGTGTACAAAGAAGCTTGCTCCCCAATCACATGGTTCCAAGTTCAGTCCCACTGTGTGACACCTCAAGCCAACCAAAGCTTTGTGAGTGGATTTCGTAGATAGACACTGTAAGAAGCCCGTTGTATACTAACATATATGTGTGTGTGTGTGTGTGTGTGTTTGTGTGTGTTTGTCTCCCACCACCATTGCTTGACAACCAGTGTTGGTTTGTTTATGTCCCTATAACTTAGCAGTTCAGGAAAAGACACCAATAAAATAAGTGCTAAAGTCAATTCATTTGACTAAAAATTCTTCAAGGTGGTGCCCCAGCATGGCCACAGTCCAATGACTGAAACAAGTAAAATGTAAAAGGAAAAAAATATATATCTATACATATGTATGTGTAGATATATATATATACACACATTTTCACTTATATTTACCTATATTTTTAAGTATATCTACATATATACACAAGCATACGCCCACGTTCACACATATGTCTTCGCCAGAAATACACAATAGAAAATCCAATCTCTATGACACCAACATCACCTGGTTAGTACCTGTAATTAAAATGGAAATTGTCTTTCAGCATCTGCTGCACTTTAAGAAGACTTTTCTAATTATTGCGAACATCCCAATCAGTGAAATAGCCACAACAAATTTCATTTTCCATTTTTACTAATGCATAATATTTGTATGTATGTATGTACATGGATATATATGTGGGTGTGTATACATATATATATATACACACATATATATACATACACATATATATACATACATATATATATATACATATATATATATACATATATATATATACATATATATATATACATATATATATATATATATATATATATATATATATATATATATATATATATATATATATATATGGTGGTTGTCTACTCCTTAAAAAGAGTTTGACCACCTCCTGCACCTACACCTTAGCCCTTTCATGGCGTCTGATGTGGCTTTTTAAACCAGACAGTGCTTTGAAAAAACACCCACACAGATTGCACCTCTGATTTGCACTACCAATACCTGCAAGTAAGTTCTGCTCATTGTGGATCCTAACATGTCTTTTAAGACCCCCATTGGATTTGCAAACCCTCTGGCACACACCACATTCAAACGTAAAAAGCACTCACTACACTCTCGGAGTGGTTGGTGTTAGGAAGGGCATCCAGCTGTAGAAACTCTGCCAGATCAGATTGGAGTCTAGTGTAGACATCTAGTTCACCAGTCCCCAGTCATATATATATGTGTATATATATATGTATATATATATACACATACATACATATACATATATATATGTATGTATACATATATGTATGTTTGTATGTATATATATATATATATATATATATATATATATATAGATAGATAGATAGATAGATAGATAGATAGATAGATAAATATAGATATAGATAGATACATAGATAGGTAATACAAAGACAGATACACCAACACACATAGACTTATATCTGTATATAATGGAGTGGGGGTGAGGGGAATGTGCATGTGATCCGAGAAGGAAAATGGAAGAAAAGAAAAGAAAATAGAAAAAAATATTACTAAAAGAAATTAGAAAGCAAAAAGGAAATGAGACTGAATCAAATGTTAATTGTTTTCAGAACCACTGCCACTACCCTGCCATGGCCATTACCACCATCATCAACAAAACAACCAGCAGCACCAGCACCACTACTGCCACCACCACCAACATCATAATTATCTCCTGCTTCCTTTTTCTCTTTCTCCTAGTCATCACCATCATATTATGAGACACACAGAAAGGCGGCAAGATGGTAGAATTGTTAGCATGCTGGGCGAAATGCTTAGCGGTATTTCATCTATCTTTATGTCCTGACTTCAAATTCCGCCAAGGTTAACTTTGCCTTTCATCCTTTCGGGGTTGATAAGTTAAGTACCAGTTGCATACTGGGGTCGATCTAATCAACTGGTCCCTGCCTCCCCCAAAATGTCGGGCCTTGTGCCTAGAGTAGAAAAGATTATGAGATACACAGATAGAGAGATATATATACACATATGACAGGCGTCGTTTAGTTTCTGTCTACCAAATCTACTCACAAGGCTTTGGATGACCTGGTGCCATGCAGCAGGATTGAACACAGAACATCATGTGTTTGGGAAGCAAACTTCTTACCACACAGCCACACCTGTGCTTATATAGACATATATACATGTATGACTATATACATATATATATATATATATATATATATATCATCATCATCATCATCATCATTTAACGTCCGTTTTCCATGCTAGCATGGGTTGGACGATTTGACTGGGGACTGGTGAACTAGATGTCTACACTAGACTCCAATCTGATCTGACAGAGTTTCTACAGCTGGATGCCCTTCCTAACACCAACCACTCCGAGAGTGTAGTGAGCGCTTTTTACGTGTCACCGGCACGAGGGCCAGTCCGGCAGCACCGGCAATGCTCACGCTCAAATGGTGATTTTTATGTGACACCTGCACAGGAGTCAGTCCAACGTTTTGTTCAAATGCCTCCGGCACAAGTGCCAGTAAGGCAAAGCTGGAAACAATCACACTCAAATGGTACTTTTTACGTACCACCGGTATGGAAGCAAGAATGCTGCTCTGGCAGTGATCCCACTCAGATGGTGATGTTAGCACTCCACTGGCACGGGTGCCTGTTTGTTTCGGTTTCCAACTACCAAATACATCACAAGTCTTTGGGTGGGCCCAGGATGATAGAAGATGCTTTCCCCATATACCATGCAGAAAATTTGATCTGAACCAGAAACATGTCTGTGAATCAAAGATCTTAACCACACTGCCATGCCAGCAAGAGGACAATGGTTAAACATTCTTTGACTTAAATTTGGTCAACGATCCTTCTGTATCATTCGCTAATTCTAAGTGAAATATCACACTTATTTTAACAAGGCGAGGTGGACAGTGACAGACTGATGACAGCTACTGAGTTAAATGGTCAAAGTTACTGCCCAGTGCTTCCCTCTATCAGATTCCTAGATGGCTGTTTCTGGCCCTTCAGCCTTCCTCAGTGGGAAATACCAAGGAGATTCGAAGCTGTAGCTTAAACTAAAAAAACAGTCAACATCAGTGACTGAGTAGTGCTATTCAATTGCCTTCCATTGAGGAAGGTTAACTCTTTTGTTACCAGCCCAGCTGAAACTGGCTCTGGTTCTGAGTACAAGTGTTTTGTTTTCATAAGTTCTGAATTAAGATCTTCCACCAAACCTTAGTCACAATTTATGTTCTTAACACAAGCTTAATGATAACTGAGTTAATTTATTAAATTCTTTGTTATGTTTAAAGTAATTGAAAGAAACACAGAGTATCTTAAAATAAATACAGTAACGAAAGGGCTAAAAAGCCAGAAATGGCCATTTGGGAATCTGATTACGAGCAACACTGGGCAGATATGGAGTTTTTACACCTTTTTACCATAAGGGAGAATTTTTTCTCTGCAGGGAATTTGCTTGCTTTTAGAAACTGAAATATGTCACAAACATATTTCAACTAATGAAAGTTTGCTTTTGCCTAAAAACTGCTTGGTGCCTACACTGCCAAATTTCTTCCAACCTGGCGGGATTGAGGGGCGTCGCCCTGAGCATCCGGGCGGCTAGCTGTCTCGTGTACAAACGATATACCACGGAGCAGATCGTAAGCGGCCGCCAGTTCGACAGGTCGTTCGGGCTGCCTGCCTTCTTGCGAAGGAGGACTGACCTGCCTTGCAACAGGACTTTCGGTACGCGTCCAGTCAGGAGTGAACAGTTAAAAACATTGGCTAGGATCGAAGGGTCGACCGACCTGACCTCAACATAGTCAATGCAACATAGTCAATGCTGTTGGCTGTGTTTTATTTAAATCTGCTCAGAGTTACCTCTCTTAGGTATATCCCATTGATAATAGCTAAAGAGCTAGAAACACTGCATCTGGGAATTCAATTAGGGTCAACACGTGGCAAATATGGGGTCTTTACACCTTTTTACAATAAGAGAGATTTTTTTTTCTCCATGGTAACTGCAGTGAATTTGTCTTTAGATATTAAAATACTTCAGAAACATATTTAAACTAAACCAAAGTTTGTAAATGTTTATATATTTACACATGTACAAACTGTTATATGGACTGTTAGATATGTAATTCGTCTGACGTTCCGTGTGTCAGTGGTTCGTCTGAGTTCATTGTTTCATTGTTGTTGTCTTGTGGGACTGTCATAGTAAAATGTCATTGATATATATATGGCGGACATGACTTTTGTTTATTCATAACGAACATTGGGTGAGTGCGTTCTTTGTATGTAATTGAACAATAAATGTAATAATTAAATTGTATAACTCGTTATGTTATCTCTGCGAGTCAGTCCGAGGGAAACATAACAGAGTTTATTGGCGTCGCCGGTAGGATACATGCTTACTTTACCGTAAAATTATTCATCGTAATAACGATGGCTGAAAAACAGACAGTAGAACTTATTAAATTGTTTAGGGAACAAATGGACAAGCAAATGCAACAACATCAGAGAGATATGGACGCTCTGTTAAAACTGTTTGGTGCTCGACAAGTTGAAGGCGATTCTAGTGGCTATTTTTCAGCTGCTTCAACAACAGTGTCGATTCCACCATTTACTGCATTTGATTCAGCGACAGAACTATGGCCTGATTACTGGTCAAGATTCCGTACGTTTGTGGCTGCTAATGCTGTACCTGAAAAACGCATGGCACAAGTGTTCCTGACCAATCAGACTGCTACTGTTTACAAACAACTTGCTAATCTGGCTACCCAACAAAATCCGCCTAAAGATATCAACAACTTGATAATGGACGAAATCGTTGACTTCATGAAGGAACAGTTCGACCCTAAACTTTTCATTGTGAGAGAGCGTTTCAAGTTTTGGAGTGATATGCAGCGGAAGCCAGGCGAAACTCTCCAGGAGCTGGCAGCACGTATACGCCAGGATGCAGCTACCTGTGATTTTCCAGCGATCACCAACCCACAGGATGAAGCTCTGAGACAGAGATTCATATGTTCGGTTAACAATGAAGCGGTTCTGAAGGCGCTTTTTAAGATAAAAGACTCAGAACTAGATTTTGCCCGTGCTGTCCAGGTTGCCATTGAGACTGAAGACGCAGCAAAGGTTGCAAAAGAAACTGTATACGGTTCCAAAACCAAGCAGGTGTACAAGGTCCAGCAGAACAGGAATAAGAGTCCTCAAAAGAAACATCAGCAGTCTTATTCCACAAACCAGGAGAAATGCTACCAATGTGGAAAGGCCCACAAAGCAACAGACTGTCCTTTCAGGGAAACCAAATGTCATTTTTGTGATAAAAAGGGCCATTTGCAAGCGGTGTGTAGGAAAAAACAACATCAGCAACGCAATGGCCATTCACAAACTCCCGTGAAAAGAATCACAAAAGCTGAGCTAGTCAAGGCGATCCTAGGTGAAGTTTCCCGAGACACTCACAGTTTAATTGTGCCAGTAACAATCCAGAACAGACTGTTCACAATGGAATTGGACACTGCTACTACAGGCAATTTTGTTTCCTTGTCAGTCTGGAAACAACTTGGAAGACCAAAGCTGCAAGATGTCAAGCATCGCTATGAATCTGCCAGCAAGCACAACCTGCCTGTTCTAGGAACTTTCATGGGCCAAACCAAGGATCCAACAACTGGTAAGCAGGATCTTATACCTTACATAGTCACCAAGATCTCTGATCTTAATTTGCTGGGTCGGAATGCTATCCAGACTCTGGGAATTTCCGTAGACACTGCTCTAGGTTTGAAAAGCATAGACAGCCAAGCTAAGAGGGAAGGTGCAGAAGGGATGTATCCAAAGACCTCAAGCGAGCCCTATGTTTCCCTGCAGCAAGATTGTAACAACATGTGTGATGAATTTCCAGATCTTTTCAAGCAAGAATTGGGATGTCTCAAGAACTTTGAACTGGAAGTGAAGTTCAAATCGGACGCAACACCAGTCTTTCACAAGGCACGTCCGGTCCCATTTGCTCTTCGTGATGACCTGGCCAAAGGTTACAAAGAAGGCATCGCCAAGGGAATCTGGAAGCCTGTTCAATTCAATGAATACGGAACGCCAGTGGTACCGATTCGTAAAGCACACGCTTCAAGCAACCTGAAGCCCAAACTACGGATTTGTGGTGACTACTCTGTGGGAATTAATGACCAACTTGCTGATCACCGTCATCCAATGCCACTCCCTGCTGAACTGATGCAGAAACTCGGAGGTGGATTCAGATATACAAAGATAGACCTTGCTGATGCCTATAATCAGATCAAACTGGCTCCAGAAAGTCAACGCAGACTCGCACTCAGCACTCACCGTGGAGTACTCCTGCAACAACGACTCCCTTTCGGAATCAAGTCAGCACCTGGTTACTTTCAGGAGATCATGGAAAACCTGACCCATGATCTACCTGGAGTGGCCATCTTCCAGGATGACATGCTCGTCAGTGGGAAAGATGCAAACAGTCACTTAAACAACCTAAAGTGTCTGCTCACACGTCTAAGCGACAATGGACTCAGATGTCGCCGTGAAAAGTGCCAGTTTGCACTACCCAGTGTAGAATACCTTGGACACATTTTGTCGGCTGAAGGGATCACTAAGGGATCCAAAGTCGAAGCAGTCTTAAAGATGCCATCTCCAACGAACGAATCAAGCTTGAAATCTTTCCTAGGTTCAGTTCAGTTTTATGGAAAGTTTATCCCAAACTTAGCCAGTATAGCAGAGCCACTCTATTGCCTTACGAAAAAGTCAACTATTTGGAAGTGGGGAGATGAGGAACAGTCAGTTTTTGATCACTTGAAAAATGTACTTTCATCAAGTCAAGTTCTGATACACTTCGATCCAAACAAAACTTTGGGACTGGCTTGTGACGCATCAAACGTTGGTATTGGAGCAGTCCTGTTTCACCGCTATCCTGATGGAAGCGAGCGCCCAATATCCAATATGTCCAAGACTCTCACTTCTGCACAGCGTAACTACAGTCAAATTCAAAAGGTAGCCCTAGCTATCATATTTGGCTTGCAGAAGTTTTACCAGTATTTGTACGGTTGTAAATTCGTACTCGTGACTGACCACAAGCCACTGACATCACTATTCAGTCCGAGGAAAGGGACGCCACTTCTCGCTGCTAACAGACTAGCACGATGGGCCCTGTGGCTGAACCAGTTTGACTACACCATTGAATATCGGAAATCAGCAGATCATGGCAATGCTGATGCCCTCAGTCGCTTGCCATTCGGTGATGACAACGACTTTGACAGAAAGGAAAATGGTGAAGACATAGACATGGTGTGTGCCATCAAAGCTCTTAGTATTCAAGTCCAACCTGTGGATGCTAACATCCTCCGTCAAGAGTCAGGGAAAGATCCAGTGATATCTACAGTGATGCGCTACGTCCGTGAAGGCTGGCCACCAAAGAACATGGAGATCAATGACGAAGTCAACAAGTTCCGTAAGTTATCAAACTCACTTAGTATCTGTCATGGATGCCTTATACATGGATCTAGAGTTGTGATTCCACATAGCTTGCAGCCAAAGATCCTCAATCTTCTGCATCTTGGACATTTTGGCATGGAACGCATGAAACAACTAGCAAGAACTGCTGTTTATTGGCCTGGTATCGATGCTGCTATAGAGATAGCCAGTCGACGATGTGATTCATGTAACGAACATCAAAGGCAGCCATCTAAGCCTCCAGTTCACCCATGGATGTTACCAGAAAAGCCGTGGAGCCGCTTACATCTGGACCATGCAATAAATTTTATGGGTAGAAATTGGCTGGTGATCACAGATGCTTATTCCAAGTACCCATGCATTCATCCCACTTCCTCCACGTCCTCCAAAGCCACTTTGAATCTGCTTGAGGAAGACTTTGCGCACTTCGGATTTCCTCACACACTGGTCACCGATAATGCACCAACTTTTACGTCTGAGGAGTTCCAGAGCTGGTGCAAAGAACGCGGGATCACACACCTGACAGGGGCACCTTACCACCCAGCTACCAACGGAGCAGCGGAACGTTTGGTGCAGACCTTCAAACAAGCTCTGAGGAAGTCTTCTCTTCCGCCAACACGAGCACTTCAAGAATTCTTGATGCAGTACCAGAGAACACCGACATCCTGTGGATTCTCTCCAAGTGAACTTTTGAATAACCGGCAGATACGAACAAGGATTGATTCTCTGCTGCCATCGCCAACACACATTGCTCAAGGCAAACAGTCTAAGGAAGCACATAAGTCTCAGGTGACTCCAAGCTCAGCTGATGTCGCTAAAGTTACCAGGCAGTACAAGGCCGGAGATCCTGTGTATGCACTCTACTATGGACCTCGCCGAGACAAAGATCCCCGATGGGTACCAGCAATCATTAAGAAGTCATTGGGTACTCGCTGCTTTAATGTGAAGGTCATACCTCATGGCCCGATGTGGAGACGACACTGGGAACAGCTGCGACCGCGGTACACAACTGAGGAAGACAATGAACCTGGTGATGCAGAAAACACTGTATTTGAATTTGCAACAGATCACCCGATGGAGATCTCGGAAACTGTGCCACTAACACAAAGACAAACCAGACCCAAGACTATGTTACCCGTTCCAGAGTATGGACCAGACAACCCAAGACGGTCCAAGAGAACCCGTAAAACCCAAGAGAGACTTTGCTGTTGATACTTCTTGTGTAGCATCAATTTCAGTGGGGAGGTGTTATATGGACTGTTAGATATGTAATTCGTCTGACGTTCCGTGTGTCATGTGGTTCGTCTGAGTGCATTGTTTCATTGTTGTTGTCTTGTGGGACTGTCGTAGTAAAATGTCATTGATATATATATGGCGGACATGACTTTTGTTTATTCATAACGAACATTGGGTGAGTGCGTTCTTTGTATGTAATTGAACAATAAATGTAATAATTAAATTGTATAACTCGTTATGTTATCTCTGCGAGTCAGTCCAAGGGAAACATAACACAAACCATATCTTTTCTTTATCCCATTCACACGTCCACTGACTACAAAAGTTACCAAAGTTTCAAATGTGGATTTCTATAAAAATCACAGAATTTATGACAGCAGAATATCTTTAAAAAAAATTAAAATAATAAATGTACACATACTACTACTACTACATCACCAACATCATCACCATCACTACCATCCCCACCACCACCACCACTACCACCAGCACCACCACCATTGTCACCACCAACATCACCACTGTCATCATCATCTTAACTGCCAACTCTATTACCATCATCATCATCTCAACCACCATCTTCATTATCACTGCCTCTGCCACCATCCACCATCACCTCCACCATCGCAGTCACCATTATCATCATAATCATCATCATCATCACCTATTTTTGCTTTTTTTCTCCAAAACACACCAGTGAATTCATTCTTAATTTTTCCTTCTTTCTCCGACAGCTCTGTATATTTTACATAATTATACATTTTTTCTATTTAATTTAATGTTTTTTAGGGTTATTTTTGTTGCTGTTTCTTTAACATGCTTCTAACCTACCTTTTCACCCCAACCCCACACTGTTCTATATTTTTTAATTTTGCAAAGACTTTTGATGCTCTATTATTATTATTATTATTATTATTATTATTATTATTATTATTGTTTCAAATATTTTTACATTTTCAGCTTTTCAGCCATTTAAATCTATTTTTATTCTCGGATCACCTTCAAACCTACCCTTTTCTCAGTGTGTGTAAGTGTACATGTGTGTGTGTACGTTTGTGCGCATTTGCATGCATGTGTGTACGTGTTCATATATCACATATATATGTATATAAATATATGAATATATATGATGTATATGTATATTTATATGTATATATATATATATATACATATGTATGTTAGCTTAGGGTTTGAAAACTGTAAAATTTAAATAATTAGTCAATGTTAGACAGAAACTTTTACAAGAAGAATGGTTTTGAACCAAGGTGTTATGTAGCGTACACGCTCTAGGCCTTAATGACAAAATTAATGATTTTTATATAAAGAAAAAATATTTATGGTTGTTATGTAATGTTAAGAGAGTGTTCTTATGCAGAACTTAAAGAACTAATGGATGTAGGCCATAGAGAGTTAGCTGAAGTTAGTCTTTTAGTGGATAGTTTTTGTAATAGCCACAGTAGTGGCTGTATGGTAAGTAGCTTGCCTACCCATCACATGGTTCTGGGTTCATTCCCACAGCGTGACACCTTGGGCAAGTGTCTTCTACTATAGCCTCAGCCCGACCAACACCTTGTGAGTGGATCTGATAGATGGAAGCTGAAAGAAGCCTGTTGTATATATGTATATATATATATATGTATGTGCGTATATGTTTGTGTGTCTGTGTTTGTCCCCGCCCACCATCGCTTGACGACCGATGGTGGTGTGTTTACGTCCCCGTGACTTAGCGGTTCAGCAAAAGAGACCGATAGAATAAGTACTAGGCTTACAAAGAATAAGTCCTGGGGGTCGATTTGCTCGACTAAAGGTGGTGCTCCAGCATGGCCGTAGTCAAATGACTGAAACAAGTAAAAGAGTAAAAGAGTAATAGGTTAATGAAAATGGCTAAAGTGAAAGCCAATAATGCTAAAATTGAATATTTAAAGATACTATATGTTAGTAGTTTCATTGATGATGTTACTTTAAATTTAGGTAATGTAATTAGAAATGAAAAATAAAAATGCTGGAAAATGTTAGACATAAAATGTCAAAATTTGTCATATTCTTGGTAAGATGGTAAGTAGTGCCTTATTTAATTATAATAAGCACCTATCAAAAGTTAGTCTTGAAAGTTTTAAAGAAATATATTTAGGAGATTGTAAATGTAATAATTTGGGGTTTCGTTATAAAAAATAGGGTACGTTTATACAAGAAATTTAGATATTAAAAATGAGGAACTAAGGGAGGTTATGAGCAAAGGGACAATATATACAGAACAAGGTAAAATTAGGAAATATAATTTAAAGAAAGTTATATTAAAAGCCATTAATGGTTTCATAGTTAGATTAAGTCTCAAATATAAAGTTAAATTGGAGGAGTTCAATAGCTGGGTTAGAAAATTAACTTATGTGGTGTTTATGCATATAAAGAAATATATAAGTGGATAGGGAAAGATTCAGTTTTGAATAAACTACAAGTTAAAGAGTCGTGGCACTCCGTCGGTTACAATAATGAGGGTTCCAGTTGATCCGATCAATGGAACAGCCTGCTTGTGAAATTAACGTGCAAGTGGCTGAGCACTCCACAGACACGTGTACCCTTAACGTAGTTCTCAGGGATGTTCAGCGTGACACAGAGTGTGACAAGGCTGACCTTTGAAATACAAGTACAACAAAAACAGGAAGTAAGAGTGAGAGAAAGTTGTGGTGAATGAGTACAGCAGGGTTTGCTACCACCTCCTGCCAGAGCCTTCTAGAGCTTTAGGTGTTTTCACTCAATAAACACTCACAACACCCAGCTGGGAATCGAAACCACGATCCTACAACCATGATTCTGCTGCCCTAACCACTGGGCCATTGCGCCTCCACAGTTAAAGAGTATGTAAATGAATTACATAAAAAGTACGTAATAGTGCCAGTGGATAAAGCAGCAGGGAATTTTGTAGTAGTTTTTAAAAAATATTATATGATGGTTGTAAATGAGGAGTTAGGAGTAGATAAAGAATCTTAATTTATAGGTAATAACACATACAAAGTTATACCAGAAAAGTTAATGATATAGTTAATGAGATAGTTAATAGACTTATATATCCACAGTAGAAAGATTGAGTGGTTTACAGGTGGAAGAAAAGGATAAAAATATCCCCAAATTTTTTTGATTCCCAAACTACATAAAGTTTTTTTTTTAAAGTAGATTCATAATAGCAGCTAGAAATTATAGAAAGAAACAGCTATCTATATTGGTTAAAAAGTAGTTAGAACATGTTTTAAAAAATATTGTGATAAAATTTATAACAGTTCGGGAATGAATTATTTTTGGAGTATTCGATCAACTAAGGAATTTTTGGAAAGACTGATTAAACACAAGAAGGTTAAGAGTATGTATGTGTATGATTTTTTGATGCTATATACAAACTTAAATCGTAAATGTGTAGAAGAAGGTATTTTTAGTATATTAAATATCATATTTAATAAAGGATATAAATGTATCTGAGTGGTTGGCGTTAGGAAGGGCATCCAGCTGTAGAAACTCTGCCAAATCAGATTGGAGCCTGGTGTAGCCATCTGGTTTCACCAGTCCTCAGTCAAATCGTCCAACCCATGCTAGCATGGAAAGCAGACGACGATGATGATGATGATAAGGAATGGTAAAGGTTTCTTGTCTAATTGTTGTTTTAAGGGATATACTAATATAAATAAGAGAAAGAAGAAAGAGATGGTTAGTTTGATTGTTAATAATTTATTTGTAGTGTTTGCAGGTAGGGTGTTTGAGCAGGTTAGAGGAATTCCAGTGGCTGGCAATTGCAGCCCTCTATTGGTGGACCTTTATCTTTCTTCATGAGAGTTCCTTTTTCTTAAAGACCTGTGTGCTAGGAAAAAATTTGGTTTGCTTAAACAACTTAATGGATGTTGCAGATGATAAATTTATATCTAATTATGGTTTCTTTGAGTTTAAGGCCGCCAGAAATGGTAATAATATAAAGAAGTGATTTTTAAATTCTCAAACGCAGGATAATGCTAATAATATAGCCTGAACAGGATAAACTACCCCTATTTTGCAGAAAAAAAGTGTTGGCGGCCAGCTATGAGACTATTAATTATTTAGATATCAATTTAGTAATTAAGGATAATAATGTGATATGTACTGATGTTTATAATATAACAGAAGATTTTGGTTTCCAAGTAGCTTCAATGGCATGGTTCAGTAGTAGAATTTCTTCTTTTATAGGTTATGGTGTTTTTTCAGGCCAGATTATCAGATTATAGATTTTTGGAAAGAATAAATAAACTGTTAAGACATTTAGTAGAACAATTAGTTAAAATGTTTAATTGCTGTTTAGGTGGAAGACTGGAAATTTCAAATAAATATGGTGTAATAGCTAGCCTTCACCTTAGTAAGTATTTGTAAATGTCTAATGATTAGGATTGTAGGTCGTACATATTTGGACTGTTTACAAGTCACCCTAATTGCATACTACATCACCAAATAGTTAAAGACATTAGAGAAAGTAGTGGACGACACACCACACCACCAAACAGTTAGTCTTTTGAGAAAATAGCTGACTTGAACCTTGTGTGTCCAGATAACATGCAAGTGGTAATGCTTCATATTTTATATTTTGTTTTAAACAGTTATATATTTAGCTTTAATCGTAACATGGTTTTTAATAATAATTGTTAATTATAGGTATTCTTTTATTTGTTTCTGATTTAATAAGGATATTTTAGTATTATCTATTAAATTACAGGTATAACATAAAAGCATGTAAGGATAACCAATATTTAATACATGTGGAGTGTTTTAATCATTAACTTTTGGATTACGAAATGGTGTAGTTCACTCAAATTCACTCAGAATTAGTTATATTATTAGTTAAGTTCAACTGGGTCTGCTTTTGCTTGATAATAACTATAGAAGACTGGTGGGAATATCATCTGTATGGACTTCAAGGGCCAGGCTGCTATTTAGTTACATAATTTAGGAGTTGGTTATAGGTTTACTTATAGAATTATTCATTTACCGATACTGTTTTTGTACATAAGGTAAATGCGTTTCTTTGTTAGTGTTTAATCCCTTCTTGAATTAAGATTGAATGAATGTGGTGATATCTAAGTATGTTTGTTCCCAAACCACACTTATTTTAGTGCTGTTGACACCACCGGATTGAATGACACAGCCCAGGTGTCGAAACCATAGAGATATCTGTGGGGCAGCTGATGATGGAGGTGTGTTCATTGTTCGTATGGCTGTTATTATATGTGCGGAATAGTTTTATAAGACACCCATTTCATATATAAATATATATCCATATATATATATATATATATATATATATATATATATATATATATATATATATGGATATATATATACCTGCTACAAAGGTAAGGGTGATGCTTTAGATACAAATAATTGCAGAGGTATCAAGTTGTTGGATCAAGTAATGAAGGTCACAGAGAGGGTCATAGCCCAACTAATTAGGGAGAGAGTCCGTTTAGATGAGATGCAGTTTGGGTTCGTGACAGGGAAAAGCACCACTGATGCTATATTTCTGGTAAGACAGCTGCAGGAGAAATACCTAGCCAAAGATAAACCTCTGTACCTGGCTTTCATTGACATGGAGAATGCCTTTGACAGGGTCCCCCAATCCCTTATCTGGTGGTCAATGCAAAAACTAGGGATAGAAGAATGGTTAGTGAGAGTTGTGCAAGCCATGTACAGGAACGCTGTCAGAAAGGTGAGGGTTAGCAACGAGTACAGTGAAGAATTCTGAGTAGGGGTAGGGGTCCAACAAGGATCTGTCCTCAGCCCCTCTTATTCATCATAGTCCTCCAGGCAATAACAGAGGAATTCAAGACAGGATGCCCCTGGGAGCTCCTCTATGCTGATGACCTTGCTCTAATTGCTGAGTCACTATCAGAACTGGGTACCCTCCCAGCAGTATATTGGATAGATATTATCCCTTAGTGGGTTGGATTCACAACCCCTAACTCTCTTGGATTATATACATATATATGTATATTGAATGGAATGAGAATTTATGGAAAAGTATTCCACAGAAACTCAAGAGACTGTTAAAGATAGAGAAGAGAAAATGTTTAAATTTTAAACACTGTTATAAAAAATTTTAACTTCTCGTCTCCATAAATTCTCATCTCATACCTTATACATATAATAATTTCATATTTGCAAAAATCTTATGCCAGTAAGCAACCAACGAAATATGAAGAATCTTTGTTAGAAATCGCCCCTTTGGAACCCTCCAAACTAAAGGTTAAA
>NC_142954.1:13935511-13940511 GCF_046866305.1 Octopus bimaculoides | reverse complement strand
GAATACATTATTGATTAATTAGTTGTTATTTTTTTTATTAAACCTTCTAAACAATTTAAATTTAAAAAAAACGGCGGGTACTTAGTTGCCAACCTAATATATATATATATATATATATATATATATATATATATATATATATATATATATATATATATATATATATATGTATATATATATATGTACATATGTATATATATATATATATATATATATATGTACATATGTTATGTATATATATATATATATATATATATATATTGAAACAAGAAAAGGATATATATATATATATATATATATATATATATATATCCTTTTCTTGTTTCAGTCATGCTGGAGCACCACCTTGAAGAATTTTTAATCAAATGAATTGACCCCAGGGTTTCTTGTACTTAGTCTATAGGTCTCTTTTGCTGAACCACTAAATTACTGGGTCATAAGCCAACATCAGTTGTTAAACGGTGGTGAAGGACAAACACACACACACATGTATATATGCAATGGCTTCACAGTTTTCATCAACAAAATTCACTCACGAGGCTTTGGTCAGTCCAAGACTATAGTAGAAGACACCTGCCTAAGGTGCCATGCAGTGGGACTGAACTCAGAGCCATGTAGTTGGGAAGCAAACTTCTTACCACACAACCACACGTGTGCCTTTATTGTAATTCTCAAGAGTAGAATCAGAATGATTCAGTTTACGGCAAGGCTGTATCTTTGCAGTTACGACTACAATAAATCCCACGGGGTCCACAGAGTTTCCCTCAACCCAGTTTCAACCCCACAAGGTTTTGGGTAACCTGATGCTGGAGTAAAGAAACTTGCCCAAGATGACATACAGCAAGCTTGAAACCAGGATCCCATGGTTACAAAGCAAACTGCTTAACAGCTCAGTTATTTTTACACCTACAGCTGTTTTGAGAACACGTGTGTGTGTATATGTATGTATGTATGTATGTATGTATATATATATATGTGCATACATGTGTGTGTGGATATACACACACACATTTACTTGTGTATAAGTATACATGCATGTATATAAGTTTCAATTTCTTTTAAGGGGTCGGAGGTGCATAGATGATAAAACAGAATCTCAATGCCCCCATCTCACTCATCAGGACCTTGCACAATGTAAGAGCTTTTCTTTTTATGTTTGATATTGTTGCTATGGTAACCAACACAGACGAAATTAAACTTTTATAGACAACCCCCTTTCCAATAAAACGATATAATAAATAACATAGTTATAGTTTGTTTTTTTTTTACTTTTTTTCTTTGATAATAAATCTTTTTCACTTTCTGCTGTTCAGTTTGAGTAGAACCATTTGAACGAGGATTTATTATTATTATTATTATTATTATTATAATTGTTATTATTATTGGTAGTAGTAGTCATATCGTTATTCCCACCATCTGTCACCCTTCAAGCAATTAAAGAAACAATCATCATTATTCATAATTACCATTCATGTTGTTGTTATTATTTTCAGAAAAATATTAAACAAAACACTGATTTTTTTTTTTGTTCATATTTTTTATGACTTCTGCAATAATTTGATTTAATTACGGACTTTAAAATAACCAAGTGTAATTAAAGCACACACAAAAACACACAAAGCTGGTGAAATAAATATTTGGAATGAACATACACATAGATTCTTGAGTGAAACAAAACACCTTTTGTTGGACTCACCATTTTAATAGAACATGTTTACACTCAGTAAAAGTGTTTCAAGCCTTTTGTTCTACAGAAGAACCTTCCATGATCCCTTGAATAGATAACACTAGGATATTTGCATAAGCATAAAATTCCCATATTTCTGTCTCTGTCTGCCTGTCTCTCTCTCTATATATATAGAGCAGTCGCCAAATTTCCTTTCATATTGGCTAACTCTGATGAGTGTATAGTTATATAATCGAATTGTTACCTAACAATCCTTTGTATTCTTTACACGAAACTGCTTGGTAAGATCAACCGTGATGGATATTTAATACTATACATTTCAGATAATATACCCATTCTACTGACAGATATATGTGTGCATCTTTTCTCTGACTTATGGTCTCTTAGATGGTTCATGCATATATATAAAATAATTATATTACTTTTTTTTTTGAAAAATTACATAACTGCTTTGAAGTGGTCAGGTTGAACATGAGACACTAAATAGTAAATAACATGATATACAGAAGAAACAAAAATTAGATAATCATCTGGTATTTATGACACATTAATACAGCAAATACATTAAGACAAAGAATGTATTAAAGTATTATTTAAGAAGAGAAATAATATGTGAATTAAAAATATACACGAAAAAATAAGCAAGAAAAAATTCGATATGTGGAGTGATATAGTGATTAAAGAAAACCTTATTAAAATTTAAGAATTAAAAATTTAGAATTAAAGATTAAAGTTAGAATATATTATTGGTGGCAGTAAGAAACCTTAATGTGGAATTTACAAGAAATATATTGTTGTGGAGTGAACTGACACCCCTGAATGTGACTGTCAGTGGACTAGACGAGTCTTATAAAGAGATGAGCCAGTAGACAGTTGAGGTCGAATAGAGAGAGCGTTAGTCTCGTTATTGAGTCTGTGTTGGACTGTTATTGTGCGAACGGTTAAAATGAGATGACCAACTCTTGTTACATTGCTTATTGCTATACGGTTATATTTGGTACTTTAATATATTGTTACACACACACACACATCATATATTGGTACTGATGATATATAACAGACACACACACACACATATATCAAAGAAGGTAAAAAGAGAGAAAAGAGAAAGCCTTTGACAATGCAGGAACTTTCAGGTGCAAAGGCCCCTCCTGAGAAGATAAGAACAGTCAAAGAAAAGTCCAGTCATGTGGGTTCCGTTAACCCATTAAAATTCCCCAGAATGTTCTTTCCTTTGTGCCTTATGACGTCGAGGGTTCCAGTTGATCCGATCAATGGAACAGCCTGCTCGTGAAATTAACATGCAAGTGGCTGAGCACTCCACAGACACGTGTACCCGTAACGTAATTCTCAGGGATATTCAGCATGACACAGTGTGACAAGGCTGACCCTTTGAATTACAGGTGCAACAGAAACAGGAAGTAAGAGTGAGAGAAAGTTGTGGTGAAAGAGTACAGCAGGGTTCGCCACCATCCCCTGCCGGAGCCTTGTGGAGCTTTAGGTGTTTTTTCGCTCAATAAACACTCACAACGCCCGGTCTGGGAATCGAAACCACGATCCTATGACCGCGCGTCCGCTGCCCTAACCACTGGGCCATTGCGCCTCCACATGTGCCTGAAATATAAAAGATTTATTAAACTTGCCACATTGTCCTTCTTCAATATTACAATGCTTCAGGCAAACTACAACGCTCATATACACACACGCACACACACACACACACACATCTATATGAATATATCTTATATCTTTTACTTGTTTCAGTCATTAGACTGAGGCCATGCTGGGGCACCACCTTGAAGAGTTTTTAGTTGAATGAATTGACCCCCCCAACACATTTTCAGTCTGGTACTTATTCTATCAGTCTCTTTCACTGAACAAGCTAAGTTATGGGGACATTGTCAAGTGGTGGTGGGGGACAAACATGGTTACAAAGGTAGGCACACAACTGGTATTTGATTTATCGACCCGAAATGATGAAAGGCAAAGTTGACTTGGGCAGAATTTGAACTCAGAATGTAAAGACAGACGAAACACCTCTAAGCATTTCGCCCGGCGTGCTAATGTTTTTGCCAGCTCACCACCTTCATGAGTATATATATATATATATATATATATATATATATATATGTAAGTATACTGTTTATATACATGTATTTGTATTTATGTACTGGAGTATATTCCACTGATGAAGGCAGAGCATTATTATTTATGCAAAGCCAGAAATCCAGGATTTGGAATTATCTTATTTTTACTGGTTCATTTGGTCTTCGTCTTCGCTAATCATGCCATGCGGACATTTATTGTGGTTTTAGAGTCAGGATTTGACTGCTATTTTTTCAGCGTGGTGGTATCTCTTGATACCCTGTATTATAATTTATATATATATATATATATATATATATATATATATATATATATATATCTATATATATATATGTATTTGTTCCATATTCCCAGTTAAAATATCACAACAATCACTTAAATCTCTGAAAATAGATGCATTAATTTATTCAAACAAAGACTCACACAAGATTTGTCTTGCTTCTTTCACTTTACAATTCTCTCATCGCTATACACCCTGCCCAACGCTATATACCCTACTCAACAGCATGTACCCCACTCAACTGTATATATTCCACTTAACAGTATCTATATTCCATTCATTCTTCTATTCTAAAACCTTTTATAATGAATTCTAAAGTGAAAGAAACAAGATTAGTCTTGTAAGAGTCATCGTTAGAATAACGAGTTAATGTGTGTGTGGGTGTGTGTGTGCATGTGTGTACATATAAAAGATATATATGTATATATGCATGTTTATGTATATACATATATGCATATATAAGTAAATAAATTTATAAATGTATATATCTATAAACATACATACATATATATATATATATATATATATATATATATATATATATATATATATATATAGATATATATGTATGCATATATATATGTATGTATGTGTATATATATATATATATATATATATATATATATATATATATATGGATGTGTGCGTGTGTTTGTCTATAAACTGTAAGTGCCTGATTAGCAACATTTATTGAATCTGTACAGTATCTTCATCAGTGTTGGAATAACGATTATAAAACAATTATTATAATTACAACAACAACAATAACAACAAGATTAATGGTCCTCTCCCCCACTATACATACATACATATGTATATATATATGTATGCATGTATGTATATATGTACACACACATATAACAGTGGACTCCAAAGTAAACTTAGGAGCTGATGGTGTCTGTGTTGGGCGGAAAGAACTTCCATTTG
>NC_142954.1:13925511-13930511 GCF_046866305.1 Octopus bimaculoides | reverse complement strand
TGTTTCCAGGATATTTTATATATCCCTTCATCAGAGACAGTGTAGCTTGAGGAAATGTTTAATAGTTATTATAGAGAAGATATGAAATAATAAGGAATATATATATATATATATATATATATATATATATACATACACATATATATATCAATTAAGAAATGGAGTCACACACAGACGTTGTTCAAATCACGTCATACAAAAACATTTCACTTAACCCTGGAATTTCTACCTTTATAAGTAGGCTGTAATATCTTTGGCACTTATGTGAATTTTTGCTACCCTGATAACTATTTATTTATTTCTTCCTTGTTATTCATACTCATTGAAAAAAATTTATATACATACATAAATATATACATATATATATATATGTAGATAGATATATATACATATATGTAGGGTTTGGTTCTATAATCTATGGTTAGATCTCTGACGATTTGTGGCCCTGTATTGTTAATTCTTTATAAAATGTCATCATTATATATGGTTGTAATATGTTTTTGATAACATAATAGGTTAATCTAACTCTTTCTCGGGGAACCCCTAGGAACCTTTTGTGGAACCCAAGGGTTTCAGGGAACCCTGGTTGAGAAATGCTGTTGTAAGCAATGCAAGTTTCTCCGTCTTGTTGCTTACTTCTTAGATGTCTATTCCTCATTCTTGGCCCAAACCTACCGTGGGGAAATAGGTTCTCTCTCTCTCTCTCTCTCTCTCTCTCTCTCTTCTGTATCCTTGCTATACAATAATTCAATAACCACCTGTAATTAAGAGCAAACATGGAAGCCTCTACACCAAGGGTCTCCAAAGTTTTTAGACTATCGACCCCTTCATGGAATCCTTGACCCTTCGTCGACCCCCACGCCGGGCATGTATAAGAAAATAAATAATGATAATAATTAAGTAGATGTACATTTATCAACACCTTGAATAGTCCCATCAAACCCCAAGGGTTGATATCGGCCACTTTGGAGACCCCTGTTCAACACTATTGATTGACTGGCAAAAAATACCAGTGTATGTTTATTGAGTGAAAACACCTAAAGCTCCACACGACTCCAGCAGTGGGTGGCAGCGACCCCTGTTGTACTCTTTCGCCTCAAATTTCTCTCACTCTTTCTTCCTATTTCTTGAGTAACGTTTCGATGGACTGGTGTCCCGTCCAGCTGGGGAGAACACATACACCATAGAAACCAAGAAACTGGGCCCATGAGCCTGGCTAGGCTTTAATAAGGGTACATAAATAAAAATATATATATATATATATATGAGTGGATTTCATAAACAGAAACTGAAAGAAGCCTGTCAAATATATATGTGTGTGCATGTGTTTGTGGGTCTGTATTTGTTCCGCACCACTGCTTCACAACTGGTGTTGGTGTGTTTATGTCCCTGTAACTTAGCAGTTCAGCAAACGTGGCCAATAGAATAAGTACCAGGCTTAAAAAATTTAAAAAAAGAAAAGTGCCAGGACCAATTCATTCAATTAAACTTCTTCAAGGTGATGCCCCAGCATGGCCACAGTCTAGCAGTTTGGCAAAAGAGACTGATAGAATAAATACTAGGCTTACAAAAAAATATGTCCTGGGGTCGATTTGCTCGACTAAAGGTGGTGCTCCAGCATGGCTGCAGTCAAATGACTGAAACAAGTTAAAGAGTAAAAGAGCACAGTACTTTTCCTAGTTTGCCGCTTTTTCACCTGTCGTGGAGGGTTTTGGAACAAAACACCCGTGATAATTGAGGGAATACTGTATGTATGTATGTATATATATATATATATATATATATATATATATATATATATATACACACACACACACACATACAGTAATCCCTTGCCATATTGCAGTTCACCTATCATGGTTTATTATTTAAGCTTATGTCGATTCCTCCATGGTGTTGTTTTGCATTTATAATAAAATAAATATACACAAATTATAAAAATAATTTTAAAAAATAAATATACAGTACTGTTTCTACTTTGTGGATTTTCACCTATCATGGGGGGTTTTGGAATGTAACACTTGTGATAGTCGAGGGATTACTGTACACTTTGTAGTATGTCGTTCAAAGCCTGTTCACTGTATTCGGCTACCTGATGTCATCAATAGTACGGATTTAAATGCCACTGGATATACTTATGTAAATATATACATATACATATACATCCACACACACACAGAGTTACACATGCAGACTCATATTCATTCGTGTTTTTTTTAAAGTTTGCATGGTTGTTTCTACATTTGATTTTGTAAAGATGAGAGTTTGTGTGTATGCATATGCATGTATCTGTGTATGTATAAATATTTGTGTATACATTGGTATGTGTCAGTAAATGTATCGTCGCATACATGTGCATGTATGACTGCATAGAAGCATGTATGCGTATGTCTGTGTATGTAGATATATGTGACAGTGTGAGGGTGGCAAGATGGGAGAATTGTTAGCATGCTGGGCGAAATGCTTAGCAGTATCTTATCTGCCGTTAACGTCCTGAGTTCAAATTCCGCCGAGGTCAACATTGCCTTTCATCCTTTCGAAGTTGATTAAATAAGTACCAGTTATGCACTGGGGTCAATGTAATTGACTTAATCTCTTCATCTGTCCTTGTTTGTCCCCTCTGTTTAGCCCCCTGTGGGCAATAAAGAAATAAATATGTAACGGTGTGTGTGCATGCATGTGTGTGTGTGTGTGTGTGCATACGTTTAGTTGTTTTTGTGTATGCATAAGAATGTGACTGTTATCCTGCAGATGTATGTTGGCCTGTATGTGTGTGTGTGTGTGTATGCATGTGTGTATGTATGTTTGTGTGCATGCGATTGGATATGCGTAAGTATGTGAGAATGCATAAACGCTTGTCTGAGAGAAAAAGTATGCCTGTGTATACATACATTTATAGTGGAGCGAAGACAGCATGCATAGATATAAATGCATATTTGTGCACGTCGTAGTTTCTTTGCGTGGAGAAAATATGAGTTTGTGCATGTATGTGCATATGTTAATATGTATTTGTATGTATGTGTATATTGTAATTGTAAATTTATGTATATGTGGCTGTATGTGTGTGTGTGTGTGTGTGTGTATGTTCATGAAAGTGTATGTTTGTGTGATAGCTTTATCATATGTATGTATAAGTGAGTGTATCTGTATAAAGGTGTGTGCATACATATGCACATATGTATGTATGCATATATTTATATATAAATGTGTGTGTGTGTGTGTGCGTGTGTGTAAATATAAGTGCATATATATGTATATATATCTATATTTTACCATCGTTATTTAACATCCACTTTTCCTGGCTTGCATAGGTCACACACACACATACACACATAATGGTGGTGCCTCAGCATGGCCACAACCTATATATGTATGTGTGTACATATGTATGCACATACACATACATATAAATACATATATACACACTCATTTAGAGACATACTTCCATGCATGCAAACACAGACACACGTACATACATGCAAACATATTATCCACTCTTACATACGCCCCACACACTTCCATACACACAATCACCCACGCATATACAAATATAAAAACTTGTCTACATGAAAGCATTTATGTGTTACCAAGTTCCTCGCTATTCCAGTGCAACATGCAGACACTCAGTGCAGCAATGCAGGTGGCATTTCTTTCTTACATTCAAACGGCAGCAACAGCAACAACAATAACGATAGCAACAACAATAGTGGGCATAACAACATTCTGGAGCAAGGATGGGATGAGGGTGGGGAGATTATCAACTATTCAGTCCCAGACCTTGGGATATTACTGGTATGTGTTTCATCCACTGAAGAAATGATGTCAAAAGACACGAAAGCAGAACCAATACCCCTGGTGCCATAACAGTTTGTGACACACCACTGCTACCCCTAGCCCCCCCACCACCACCACCATTGCCAAAATCTCTTGTATCACCATCACCACCAACAATCATCATCAGCAACAGTAGCAGCAGTGGCACTACCACCACCACCACCAATGTCACCGTTAATATGACCAGATCACCCCTACCATCAGCACCATTGCCAGCACAACCATCAACACTGTTACCACCATCACCACCACTGCCATTGCCAACACTCTGGTGGTGGTGGTGGTGGTGGGGAGGACCCTAAAAGGATGAAAGATAAAGTTGACCTCAGTGACATTTGAAGCGAAAATGTAAGAACTTGAAAGAGATACCTTGTGGTATTTTTGTCTTATAGACAAATCATCATCATCATCAACGTTTAACATTTTAGCATTGGGGTTAGCCAGTTTGACAGGAACTGGTTTCTATAGCTGGATGCCTTTCCTAATGCCAACCACTCCACAGAGTGTATTGGGTGCTTTTTACATGGTGCCAGCCCCAGTGCTTTTAACATGGTGCTGGCCCCAATGCTTTCACATGAAATTAATGTGCAAATGGCTGAGCACTCCACAAACATGTGTACCCTTAACGTAGTTCTCGGGGAGATTCAGCGTGACACAGAATTACCCAGTGCTTTTAACATGGCACCAGTATCAGTGCTTATAACTGGTACCAGCCCTCACATCTCCCTTACAACCAGCCCTCACAACCTCACATCTCCCTTAAGGGACAGAGACAGAGAGATAGTTCGACCAGTACTCAGAAGGTACTTATGTACAACTGAGTAGAATGGAGCAATGTGAAATGAAGTGCCTTGCTCAAGGACAGAATATGTTGCCAGCATGAACCAAACAACTAAACCACTAAGCCATCAGCCTGATAAGAAAGCTTCTCCACAGCAGGCCTATTGCCAGAATTCGGTGCCTGGTGGTGCTTCAGAATATTCTGGGTGGGTACTAATATGTATTGCTGGAAGATTTTTGTAAATTATCATTTTCTCAATCTGATGGTGCACCATGGGAAAGTGAGTGGGCAGTGCCATCCAATGCACCCCTTAGTGACAAGCATGCCTCACAGTAACTCAACCTGCAAGAAATGTCAGCCAAGTCTTCATCAAATCAGACTTCAC
>NC_142954.1:13913011-13918011 GCF_046866305.1 Octopus bimaculoides | reverse complement strand
AATGCTAGAAATCATTATGACATTGATTAATAATAGAGGTAGCGGTGGTGGTAGTAGTTATGGTTGTAGTAGTAGTAGTAGTAGTAGTCGTGAATACACTTGAAAAGTTCTGTGGTTGGTCCGTTCACAGACATACACACACACTTAGATAGTCACACACACACACACACATAGGTACCTCATAACATCTCACAACTCTATAGTCTGAGAACACCAATATTCTATGTAAACTCCCAGTGTCTTTACCGTTCCAGGTTCAAATAGCAGCCAGGGCAGGTATACAAGGGTTCAGAGCTGGAGGGAAGGTCGTGGAGAGAAAGTCACACAAGAACCAAGATTAAATGGTAGAGAAGGACAGTAATTTAATTTGACCAAATACTCACAGAGAATCACAGATTACTTGGGCTCATTTTCTTCATATATATGTGTGTTTATATGAGGGTGTATATGTGTGTGTGTGTGTGTATGTATATTTATGTAATTTGTGTATGTGTATACATGCACATGTGCATATATATGTGTGTAGTTTGGCCTCAAGTCATCTCTGGTCAAGTTGATTTGATAAAAGACTCTCCATCCATGAACCACCAATCTTATTTTCACTAACTCTTTATCAATACCAACAATATACCATTATTTTCTTTTTTTTTACTCAAATGCTGGGATGTGATTGAAGAATAACGGGGGTGGGGAAGGACTGTACTTTGGCTGCTGTTTCTAGCACATCAATTTACTACATAACAGCTTTGGTGTTAGCATGTCTGTGTGTTTGTTTGTTTGGCTTAATATGTGTGTATATGTGTGCACATGTCTGAGTGTGTGTGTGTGTGTGAATGAATAGTGAGTGTATGTGTATGTTTGTGTGTGTGTTTACGCACATATTATTTGTACACGGAGAGATGGAGGAAGACTTAAGGTTATGCATGCGTGTATGTCTGTGTATTCATGTATGTGTGTGTGTATTTTACATGTATGAATGGAAATAAGTTTGTGTGTGTGTGTGCATTTATTGGTGTATTTGTATGTATGTGTGCAGTAATTGGTTATGTATGTCTTTATGCATGCATATATATGCAGTAAGTATACGTGTGTGTATACATATGCGTATTCAGGTGTGCTCAGGTATTTGTGTGTGCGTGTGTATGTGCAGTGAGGCAGACAGGCTTAGGTTTGCTTGCTTGTGCGTGTGTGTGTGTGTGTGTGTGTGTGTGTCTGTGTGTTTGGTGTAAACTTCTGTGTTGAAGGAAAGATGAGAAAGATGTTGAAGGAATTGGTGAGATTGATGGGGTGGAACAAGAAATGCCATCAGAAAATGTGTAACAGTAATATACTGGGGAAAGGGATATATGTGATACTGACGTAGTGTATGTGCATGTGTGTGTGCATTTATATGTGTGTATGTGTGTGTGTAAGTTTTAAAAGCGAAAAGAAACAACCGGTAGTGTCACTGTGTGTGTGTGTGTGTGATTGTATGAGTGTATGTGCAATTGTGTTACTGTTTATGTGACACTAACACAGTGCTGTATGTGTATGTATAAGTGTGTGTGCTTTTGTTAGAGCATGTGTGCATATGCTAGTGTATGTGTGTGTGTGTGTGTGTAGGATTCTTGGCTATTGTGGTGCGTGTGTGTATGTGTGTGCTCCGTAATCTGCATTTAAACACCTCTCTAGTGCCTCCTCCACCTCCTCTCATTCCTTTCATAGCGAGAAGAGCCCTTTAGCAAGGAGGAGGAGGAAGAGGAGGAGTAGAAGGAAAGAGGAGAAGTAAGAGGAGAGGGGATAGAAACAAAATGCTAATGTTATTGTTGCAATTAACAACAGTAGTAGTAGTAGTAGTAGTAGTAGTAGTATTTATTGAATTAGTAGCAGTAGTAGTAGTTGTATTAGTAGTAGTATTGGTAATAGTGGTGGTGGTGGTGGTGGTAGTATTAGCATTGAAAGAAGTAGTAGCTGTATAGTGTAATAGTAGTATCAATAGTTGGATTGGTTGTAGTATTAGCAGTGGTGTAGTAGTAGTAGTAGTAGTAGTGGTGGTGGTGGTGGTTGCAGCAGTGGTGGAGGTGGCGGTGGTGGTAAACTCCAATCAATGATCCTTACATGCTGTGATCCAGGTTTGAAAGAGACGCCAAACACAACAACAACAACAAAGATGACCACAACAGCAATAAAAACAACAACAACAACAACAGCAACACCAATCAGCAGCTGCTTTCAGTGGCAGCAGTGGGAGCAGCAGCAACAACAACTATGAGAGAGAGAAAGAGAGCTTAACCTGTAAGTGGTTGCTCTGTATGCTAGACACAACAGCCAAAACCCAGCTGTTTTAAAACTAAAGGAGACACTGGACAACCAAGTCCTATGTAGTGTTTAGAAGATGGTGTGGTCGTGACTGGATTGTCTTTGATAATAGGGCTGCAGCTCCTACAATATTGACAGTGGGGTTCAACAACAATGACTTTTACAACGACAAGTAGGAAAACTAGAAAGAATTTAGGGAAAACTCACAAAAAAACAGCAACAACACAAGCATACAAATAAGACAGGCCTTATGTGATCACTGGACATGCTGAAAATAGCAGTTAAACTACTCTCAGGCCATGCGTTACAGTTATAAGCAAGTAAAGAACGACAAATCTATCTTCTTTTCTGCTGATATATATATGTATATATATATATATATATATATATATATATATATATATATATGTGTGTATATATATATATATATATATATATATAATTATGTGTATTTCTTCTATCTTAATGAATAAAAATTCTTCTGATAGAATAAATGGGTTAATAGAAACCAATGTAGCAAAGAACACAAAATAACTGTGGTTAGCTCCTGTTTTTAAGGCAGGAACTCCTTGAAATTTTGGGTATTTGAGTATATTTAAGAATTTAAGGATTGGAGAAAACGCATGTTATAATTGCATACTTTATTCCTACATATGTTTCAAAGGATTACAACCTGTGTGATCCATAGGGATCTTTGATATTAAAATTGTAACCTTCTCATCAGGGAAAGCATGGGAATCATCTTAAACGTAAGACATTATGACCGATTATAATCGGTCATAAGTCCTGGTGTTGATTTGTTTAACTAAAAGTGGTACTCCAGCATGGTCGCAGTCAAACGACTGAAACAAATAAAAGAATAAAAGAGTGAAAGAATATACAAATATATATACGACGGGCTTCTTTCAGTTTCCAGTCTACCAAATCCACTCACAAGGCTTTGGTTGGCTTGAGGCTATAGTACAAGACACTTGCCCAAGGTGTCACAAAACCTGGAACCATGTGGGTTGGGAAGCAAGCTTACAAACATACACAGTATGTCCAGTCAAAGCATGGTTTTGTATTGTTGTTGTTGTCATTATGTAATCGTGGTGATGGAGGTCGTATGATGGTGGTGATGGAGGTCGTGGTGGTGGTGTTTCCTTTTTGTAAATTATTTCAAGTCTACCTGTTTGTTTTTGCAAATGTCATTGATGTTTAACTCCAGGGCAGTCTTAAATGACCACCCCTTTGATCAAAGACAATCCAGAGATCACCACCATGCTATCTATTTGTACTCTGTCTTGGACTACATTGTGCAGTGTCTCCATTTTAAATATATATATAGGCGTAGGAGTGGCAGTGTGGTAAGTAGCTTGCTTACCAACCACATGGTCCCGGGTTCAGTCCCACTGCGTGGTATCTTGGGCAAGTGTCTTCTACTATAGCCTCGGGCCGACCAAAGCCTTGTGAGTGGATTTGGTAGACGGAAACTGAAAGAAGCCCGTCGTATATATGTCGTATATATGTATATATATATATGTATGTGTGTATGTGTTTGTGTGTATGTGTTTGTGTGTATGTGTTTGTATGTCTGTGTTTGTCCCCCCAACATTGCTTGACAACTGATGCTGGTGTGTTTATGTCCCCGTAACTTAGTGGTTCAGCAAAAGAGACTGATAGAATAAGTACTAGGCTTCTAAAGAATAAGTCCTGGGGTCGATTTGCTCGACTAAAGGCGGTGCTCCAGCATGGCCACAGTCAAAAGACTGAAACAAGTAAAAGAGTAAAAAAGAGTATATATATATATATACATACATACACATATATATACATGTATATTGTGTGCTGGTGGCATGTAAAAAACACCAATCTGGCATTGTCTTTGCCAGTGCCGCCTGACTGGTTTGTGTGCCAGTGGCATGTAAAAAATACTATCCAAGTGAGGTCGTTGCCAGTATACCACCCAACTGGATCCTGTGCCGGTGGCACATAAACAGCACCATTCAAGCGTAGTCGTTGCTAGTGCTGCCTGAGTGGCTCTTGTGCCGGTGGCATGTAAAAAGCACCTACTACACTTTCAGAGTGGTTGGCGTTAAGAAGGGCATCCAGCTGTAGAAACTTTGCCAGATCAGATTGGAGCCTGGTGTTGGCTTCAGTCAAACTATCCAACCCATGCCAGCATGGAAAGCAGACAGTAAACGATGATGACGATGATGATAATGATGATGATGATGATGGGTGTGTGTATAGACAAAGGTGCATGGTTAAGGAGTTCAATTTCCAGCTATGCAGTTTCAGGTTCAATCCCACTGCGTGTCACCTTGGGTAAGTGTCTTCTGTTGTAGCATCGAGTCGACCAAAGACTTATGGGTGGATTTAGGAGACGGCTATTGAAACATGCCAAACACATGTATGTGTGTTTGTATGTATATATGTTTATGTAAGTATATATGTATGTGTGTGTGTATGTGAGTATGTATGTATATGTATGTGAATATGTGTATGTATGTGGGTACTATGTATATGTGCATGTGTGTGTATGTATATATGTACATATACATGCATGTATGTATGTATATACATATGCATGTATGTATGTATATATATAAATATATGTATGTATATGATGTACGTATGATGTATGTAGGTACGTATGTATGCGCATATGTATCCATGTACATATGAATGAACAGATGGATGGATGGATAGATGGATGTGTA
>NC_142954.1:13903319-13908319 GCF_046866305.1 Octopus bimaculoides | reverse complement strand
TCGTGGTGGTGTGGTGATGGTGGTGTAGTTTATGTTGTTGCTGCTGCTGTCGATGCACTTAACTTATTTCTTGCTATTGTTTTGTTTCATTACCATGACACTAATTGTTGTTTTTGTTATTGTTGTTGTGCTATTGCACTTGTCGCTGTTCTTCATGATGACGATGACGATGATGACGATGTCTCCAAATGATGCCCAAATGTTGTTGCTGTCGTTGTTGTTGTGGTTATAGCAATTGCTGATTCTCCCCCTCCGACCCCTCTCTCTGTCTGTCTGTATGTCACTCTTATGTTGATGATATTGATGACAACGATGATGATGGTGATGACAATAACAACGATAACAATGACAGTGGTGGTGACAATGGTGATGATGATGATGATGATGATGATGATGGTGATGTCATCCCCTTTACTTGCCTCACACTGCTATCATCATTAGCTCTGCTGGAGTTGTTGGCCCCCATCACTCACCCCCACCCCTTTCTACCAGTACGTCACTGTCATCACTTTAGTTGACAATGACAATGACGATGATGACGATGATGGTTGTGGTATTAGTGTTTATGGTGATCATGATGGTGGTGACGGTGCTGCTGCTGATGAGGATGATGATGTTGAAGATGATGATGGTGATGACGACGATGATGATGATGGTGGTGGTGGTGGTGGTGGTAGTGGTGGTGATAATAATGAAGATGGTGGCTGTGCTGACGATGATGGTGTTGGTGGTATGGTGGTGATGATGATGATCATCATGATGATAATGATGGTCATAATGGAGGTGGTAGTGGTGGTGATGATGATGATGATGACGGTGGTGGTGGTGGTAGCAGTGTTGAACATACACGACGACAACCAAGATGACAATCTCGTCATCATTACAGCTGACAATCTCAATGCAGTTACTGTCGTTGCACAGGAGAATCAATGTAACTGCATTAGTTTTTGCGCACACATCTGCGCGTACCAACCTAATGTGTGTCAAGTCTGCATCTGTAAGTGTCACGTAAGTGCATGACACCTGCATGTTGCATCTGTGCAATGGATATTACTGCGACAAATATGTGCACAGATGTGCAGTTGGTGTTGACAGCAGTGTCGCAGAAGCGTGTGTGTGCGTTGTGTGTCTGTGTGTCTGTACGCATAAGTTAGCAATGCCACAAAGTATCGTTAGTTTCCAGGAAATTCCAAAATTTTACACCATACACACACACACACATATATATATAAATATGTGTGTTTGTGTGTGTGTGGCACAAGGCCTGTAAGTTCAGGTGTAGGGGATAAATTGACTATATTGACCTCCTCCCCAGTAATTAACTGGTATTTATTTTATCGACTCCACAAGGATAAATGGCATTTGAACTCACTATATAAAGATGAACGAAATGCCACAAAGAATTTTGCCTGGCGTGTATATGATTCTATCACCTTGCCACCTTACTATGTATATACACACACACACACACATATATATATATATATATATGTAAATATATATACACTTTTACTTGTTTCAGTCATTTGACTGTGGCCATGCTGGAGCACAACCTTTAGTCAAGCAAATCGACCCCAGGACTTATTCTTTGTAAGCCTAGTACTTATTCTATCAGTCTCTTTTGCCGAACCGCTAAGTTACGGGGACATAAACACACAACCATCGGTTGTCATGCGATGTTGGGGGGGACAAACACAGACATACAAACATATACACACACATACCCATATATACGACGAGCTTCTTTCAGTTTCCGCTCATCAAATCCACTCACAAGGCTTTGGTCGGCCCAAGGCGATAGTAGATAATACTTGCCCAAGGTGTCACGCAGTGGGAATGAACCCGCAACCATGTGGTTGTAAGCAAGCTACTTACCACACAGCCACTCTTGCACCTATATAAAACAAACCTTACACCCGCAGAGGGATATATATATATATATATATATATATATATATATATATATATATATATATATATGTATGTATATATACAGGGTGTCTAAAAAGTCCCTGATGGGTTTCAATTTTTAATGACTTCCTTAACTTTTCAAATGAATGCATGAAATTTTGATCCAATTTAAAGGACATAATGGAAATTAATACACACAAGTCAAATTCTGCAACACCACTCCATCACATTTGAAAAATGACATCACTTAAATAGCAGCCATTTTCAGCTTCGCCCGCCCGTGCTCTTTCCAAAACTTGCACCATAACACCCTCAAGAGTCTCAGACCCTACTTCTCTGATTTCTCTATTGATGTTCTCCTTCTCTTGCACAAGGGCCTCTGGATTGTTGATGTAAACCCTCTCTTTCAGGTATCCCCACAAAAAAAAATCCGGGCTAATCAAGTCTGGGGAATGTGAAGTCCAGTTGACATTGCCGTAGCGGGAGATTATCCTCTCTCCAAAACACTGCTGTAATAACTGCATTGTTCCTCTCACAATATGAGCAGTTGTCCCATTTTGCTGGAACCATGTGGGAAGTCTACTTTGAATGGCCGGGCAGAAAAAGGTCTCAATCATGGATACTTGAAAGAGAGGGTTAAAGTCAACAAACCAAAGGATGACTGGTGGTTTACAGAAGCGTCATTTGAAAGATGTACTAGCTGATCCGATATATTCATAAACCTGAGATATGGTTATATTCACACCCATGGTATATCTTTGCTAGGATCCCGACCTGGGGATGCTGTTGTTAACACCATTGCTGACATTATCCACAGGGTGTCCACAAGGTCTGGGTACATGGAGTAAATAAAATCATAACATAAACAATTAAATATAACAAATAATAATTTCTTAAAGTATGTGTTAATCCCCATGTACCCAGACTTTGTGGACATCCTGTATATGGTGCAATGATCCAGCAATATTTCTGGCCATATGGCTGGTAATGTAGCTGCCAGCATTAGTGTGGGTTTGGCTGGTGGTAACATATGGTGTGAGGCTAGTCATCCCATTGGTGTCGATGATAATTGTTTGGTCATCATCCATCATCTGTGGTGGTGGTACTAGGAATGCCAGATACCTCCTCTTTGTCACTGCTCCTGGATTGGTCATCATCTCTAGGTGTGGCGATTGTACTGGTGGTCACATATGGTGCAGGTCTGGTCACTCTATCTGTGTCTATGATAATGGTTTGTTCAGCATCTGTGACAGCGGTGCTGGGGACATTGGTTACGCCCTCTGTGACGCTGGTCTCGGACTGGTCATCATCTCTGGCTGTGGCGATTGTACTGGTGTTAGATCTGGTTAATCTGCTAATATTGCTGTTGAATGGTACGTTGCTGCTAATGTGGATAGCGGGTCTAGGTGTCATCGTAGCTTCATAGATGACTCCTTCAGCCTCGCACCAGCTTCCTACTGGACAGTTAATTTATAGCCTGCAAGAACAACCTGCCTCCTCCCTTGTATTGTGGGTGCGTTGTTAAAACGCTTTTTATGTTAGGTGCACAACTAGAGGAGACCCTTAGGTTGTGCCTGTTAAATAATTGCCTGTAACTATGTGTGAAATGTTTGTCTATATATATATATATATATATATATATACCTGCTACAAAGGTAAAGGTGACGCTTTAGATACAAATAATTGCAGAGGTATCAAGTTGTTGGATCAGGTAATGAAGGTCACAGAGAGGGTCATAGCCCAACTAATTAGGGAGAGAGTCAGTTTAGATGAGATGCAGTTTGGGTTCGTGCCAGGTAAAAGCACCACTGATGCCATATTTCTAGTAAGACAGCTGCAGGAGAAATACCTAGCCAAAGATAAACCTCTGTACCTGGCTTTCGTTGACATGGAGAATGCCTTTGACAGGGTACCCCGATCCCTTATCTGGTGGTCAATGAGGAAACTAGGGATAGATGAATGGTTAGTGAGAGCTGTGCAAGCCATGTACAGGGACGCTGTCAGTAAGGTGAGTGTTGGCAATGAGTATAGTGAAGAATTCCAGGTAGGAATAGGGGTTCACCAAGGATCCATCCTCAGCCCCCTCTTATTCATTATAGTCCTCCAGCCAATAACAGAGAAATTCAAGACAGGCTGCCCCTGGGAGCTCCTCTATGCTGATGACCTTGTTCTAATAGCCATGTCACTGCCAGAACTAGAGATGACATTTAGGGTGTGGGAGCAAAGTCTAGAATTGAAGGGCCTTAGGGTTAACCTAGCTAAAACCAAAGTCTTAGTAAGTAGGAAGGCTGTCAAATCACAAATCCCTTCAGGTAGATGGCCCTGCTCGATCTGTAGAAGCTCCATATGATGTTTTTAGTGTAAACTATGGACACATAAAAGGTGCAGCAATATCAAAGGAATGTTAACTGGGAAGATAGTTTTTGTGTGTGGCACCGGTATAGTCATGTGTTATGTATGGATGAGGACAGCTATGTGTGGAAGTGCAACACTCTAACTGTAGAAGGAACCTGTGGAGGAAGTAGACCCAGGAAGACATCGGATGAGGTAGTGAAGTATTACCTTTAAACATTGGGCCTCACAGAGGCAATAACAGGAGACCGAGACCTTTGGAGATATGCTGTGATTGAGAAGAACTAGCAACTAAAGTGAGATTGCAACCATGGCCGATGCCAGTGTTGCATGTCTGGCCCATTTAAGAGTACCGCTGATGTATCGGGCAATATGACATGCTTGAGAAGATCTGTTGAGTCAAATAAAACCAAAATCGTAGCTGTGGCTAGTGCTCCCTGATTGGCTCCTGTTCCAGTGGCATGTAAAAAACACCATCTGAACATGGTCGATGCCCGGTCTGCCTGACTGGCTCTCATAACAGTGGCATGTAAAAAGCACCATCCGAATGTGGCCGATGTCAATACCTCCTGACTGGATCCTGTGCCAGTGGCATGTAAAAAGCACCATCCGAATGTGGCCGATGTCAATACCTCCTGACTGGATCCTGTGCCAGTGGCATGTAAAAAGCACCATCCGAATGTGGCCGATGTCAATACCTCCTGACTGGATCCTGTGCCAGTGGCATGTAAAAAGCA
>NC_142954.1:13885819-13900819 GCF_046866305.1 Octopus bimaculoides | reverse complement strand
TCTCAACATGTCTCATCCAACCCATGCAAGAGTGGAAAAGTGGACGTTAAATGATGATGATATTGATGATGATGATGATGAATACAGGAGAGGCAATAATTTTCTACATTCTCTATTACTATAGGCACAGGTTAACCAGCCTGAGGCTAGAGAAGAAGACACTTGTCCAAGGTGCCTCACAGTGGAACTGAACCCAGAACCATGTGGTTGGGAAACAAGCTTCTTACCACACAGCCACACTTGCACCTATGTCTATCTATCCATCCCCCTACACACACACCATACAGAATTTGACACTGCATACACATTGCATTGAGTACTTTTAATACAATAAAAAACAGATTTAAAACTAAAGCAAACCACTGCATGTACTCCAAGATGTACAGTGCTGCAGTTGCTGGTACAGAGAAAGAAGGCTGGTAATTCAGTTACAAGACCAGCATGTCTTGGAAGAAGCATGAATTACAAGAGATAGACTGGAGAACACGTAAATTAATGACATGAACAAGGAAATACGCCCCAAGAGTGATGTGTCAAGATTGTATGTAAAAAGGAAAGAAGGAAGACGGGGATTGGTGTGTTGTGAAGGTTGTGTAAGGGAAGAGGATAATAGCATGGCTTGGTATGTCAAGGGGAGGAAAGAAGAAATGATTGAAGCAGTGAAAATGCAGGGAACCTTAAAAGTGAACGAAGCCATAGATCCAATATGATTTAAGAAAGATCAGAGAGAGCAGATGAAGAAAATTTGGCAGGACAAGAAAATGCACAGTCGGTTCTTGAAGAATAAAGATGAGATTGATTGGAATAGAACCTGGCAATGGCTACAGAAAGGAAACTTTAAAGGGCCCACTGAAGCATTAGTGTGCAGCGCTCAGGAACAAGCTCTCAGAACAAACTACTCCAAATATCACATTGATAAAAGCACTGACTCACCACAGCATAGGATGTGCTCTGGGAAGGGAGAAAGTATAAGCCATATTGCTAGTGAGTGCTGTAAGCTCGCACAATGAAAATACAAAAGGAGACACGACAATGTGGCCAGATATGTCCACTGGCTGCTGCGCAGTAAAGCAAACCTTGAGCGAGCTGAACAATGGTAGGAATACAAGCCAGAGGGAGTAATGGAAAATGAACATTAGAAAATAGTCTGGGATTTTAACATGCAGTGCGTCCAAGTCATCGAGGTGAGATGATGAGAAATCATGCTCATCCATAAAGATGAAAAAGAAGTAAAGATAATAGATGTTGCAATATCAGGTGATTTGAGGGTGAAATGTAAGGAAACAGAAAAGATGGAGAAATACCAGCCACTACAGGATGAGATAGGAAAGTTATGGAGAATGAGGAAAGTAATGGTGATACTGGTGGTAATTGGAGCATTAGGAGCAGTTTACAAGGGCTTTGAAAAACATATTAAGAATATTGGGGCTGCTGTCAGGCTTAAGGTGATCCAGAAGGCAGCATTGTTGGATACAGCTCGCATTCTAAGGAGAGTATTGTCTCTTTGAGTCACAGGAGAAGGCACTACTTGAAACCTTTGGTGGTTTGTTTTTGACTGTTTTCAATTAAAGAATAACCGGTAATTAAGAACTACCTGAGAGTCTTTCATAATAATAATAATAATAATAATAATAATAATAATGATAATAATAATAATAATAATAATAATAATAATAATAATGATAATAATAATAATAATAATAATAATAATAATAATGATAATGATAATAATAATAATAATAATAATAATAATAATATTAATCTTTTCTACTAAAGGCACAAGGCCTGAAAATTTGTGGGAAGGGAATAGCTGATTACATCGACCCCAGTATGCAATTGGTACTTATTTTATCAACCCCAAAAGGATGAAAGGCAAAGTTGACTTTGGCGGAACGTGCAGACATGAAATGCTACTAAGCAATTTGCTCAACGTGCTAATCATTGTGCCAGCTCACTACCTTACTACTACTACTACTACTACTACTACTACTAATAATAATAATAATAATAATAATAATATAGCCGTTAAGAACAGCCCACATCCTGCGCAAGACACAATCAAACCTAAACAAAACAACCCACAAATACAAGACACATTCTATGCAGCATTTACCCAGGGAAATAAACGCCCACCAGCAAGCTAGAAAACCAAAGCATTACACACCCAAAACACAATACAAGCAGTAACACAACAAAACACATCACCACACCTCAAGGAAAAAAAAAACTAACACAATACAGTATGGGGAGGAGTTGTACACTCCCAACAGCAGAACAGAACACACAATGCTGCACACACACCCCAGCAACATGGAGGTGTAGCAGGTGATGCAGGACGTATTTTCCTCCATCTATCGAACACTGAACAGTGATATAATAATAATAATAATAATAATAAGTGATGAAAAATGGAGTAGCCCAAAATGCCAATACTGCAACAATGAGATTGAAACAGTGGACCACTTAATCTCTGGATGAAAAGTTTAAGCACCTGTAGAGTATGAATTCAGACATGACAGAGTTGGCCAATATCTACACTGGTTAATATGTTGGCATTATAAAATTAAAATTGCTGACAAATGATATAAGCACCACCCTGAGGCTGTAACTGAGGGAGAGAATGTAATGATTCTTTGGAACTTTCCAGTACGTTATAGACTGGTTCATCAAAGCTAATAAACCAGATATTGTTATTAAAGAGGAAAACAATAAAATCTGATTATTGATTGACATGAGCATACGTTGTGACCATAATATCTCAGCAAAAGAATTTGATAAGCTCAGAAAATATAAAGACTTACTCTTTGAAATCAGAAAAATGTGGCATTTCAAGATGGTTACAATACCAGTGATTGCAGGAGATCTTGGAATAATCAAAAGAGGAACTGAAAATTATTTGACAATGATCCCTGGCTTACCATCCATGCAAGGAGTGCGAAATATTGTTTTAACTGGAACATCACACGTATTGAGAAGAGCATTGTCACTGTGAATTCTTTTTCTTTTGTTTTCTTTTTTTCATTGTTTTCTCTATTTTTCTCTTTTCCTTTTTTCTTTCTTTCTTTCTTCTTCCTTTTTTTCTGATCAAATAATTTGACTTCGTAAATAAACAATTTGGGGTGTTTATTTTAATGGCCTATCAATGTATACAGTGAGTTTCTTTGCCCTAGGTGTTGGGAAGACCCTCGGCAAGAAATGGAAACAAAATTGAAAGTAGAAAGACAATAATAATAATGTCATAATAATGGCTTCAAATTTTGGCACAGGCCAGCAATTTCAGGGAGGGGATAAGTCGATTACATTGACTCCCAGTGTTCAACTGGTACTTATCAACCCCCAAAAGATGAGAGGCTAAGTTGATCCTGGCAGAATTTAAACCCAGAGTGTAGTGTTCAACTGGTACTTATTTATTTCAATAATAATAATAATGATAATAATGGACTCTCCCGTCGAAGATGACATATGAGCGTCCAGCTTTTACCCAACGACCTGCACAAATGATTTGTTTATAAGGATCAAATGTATGTGCTGGACATTAGCTCAGTCTTCCCATCAAATCAACATTGCCTGAACAGGTGCACAGGTGTAAGACATGTCAGGTGTTGAAGTGACAGCAGAGCAACAGGAGATGAAGTGTTTTGCTCAAGAACACAATGCACCAACCGGTCTAGGAATTGAAATCATGATCGCTAGATCGTGAGTGCAACACCCTAACCACTAAGATATGCGTCATCACAATAATAATAATAATAATAATAATAATAATAATAATAATAATAATAATAATAATAATTGCTCTGATGCAGTTCCAGGCAGTGGCTCTCATGGCTTCTGATCTAAACTGATTGGAAGTGTTATTATGTACATTGTTTTGTCTTGGTATAAAAGATGGGCTACAGTAAATATTCTGCTTAATACCACAGATTTGCTTGTCAGTTGTTTGACCTTAACCAGTTGAGCATGTCCCTTGGTGGCTGACGATATGTGCACCTCTGATCATGAGCAGAAGTAGTGGGGGAGCATCATAGCCATGTGCTAAGAGGGATTCTTCGGGGTTTGGATAATTCACCTCTAGAAATATGGGTGTTTTGTTCAGCATCCTTAAACACCATTCAGGGACTGTTTGAGCAGGATGAGCTACTCGACCTGAAGAAAATTCAAACTGGGGCTCCATCTGCAAGGTCATGCACTGTTTATCTTCATATTAGATCACCATGTCACGCACATATGGTTGTGATGCATGTGCCTGGTGCACCCTTTATCAGATGGGTAATCATGATGGGTATACTGGGCTTCATGTATTTTATCCGTGTCACTTTGATGGCATGCACTGCTATCTCACTCAATAATAATAATAATAATAATATAATATAATATAATAATAATAATAATAATAACAAGCTAGGCTCTCTAGCCCCAAATGAGACACTACATAAGGTGAGATGGAGTACACTTTACACACATAATCCCAGATTACCGGGACACACCAAAATCATGTGGTTCCTGCCACCTGCACCTTCCAGTTTTTGCTGCTGTTTTACAACTGTGTCATTGTTAGACCTAGTTAGGTAGGTTAATTAATACACCACTGTACTCTGGTTTTCATAAATTTTACTGAGATTGAGGAGAAAGATGACCGTGCTGGTGATGATGATGATGATGACGGCAAGGGGGTAGTAATAGTTGAACATGCTGCAATTCTGGGATTTAAACCCTGTCCTCCATCACCACCACCACCACCACCACCCACTGGAGGCTGTGTTCAAAGAAGTGGACAAATCCAAAGTCTAGGAGACAGACATGCAGACAGGCACGTAGACAGAAATATAAACTTGCTTCAGTGTGTGAGTGCATACGTAAGTATCAGTAGGAATATATATATATGTATGTGTGTGTGTGTGTGTGTGTGTGTGTGTGTGTGTGTGTGTATATATATATATATATATATATATATATGTATATATAAAAAGCACACAGATATTTTTATATGACTATCACAAAGAAATGCATATATGAATACTAAATGAAGCATTAGTATGCACAACAACAGCAACTACTATTACTACTACTGTACTTAGAATGACAAATATATGTGTGTGAGTGTGTGTGTAATATGTTTGTGTGCACAGTGCATGTGTGTGTGTATGTAAAATGCCATATATGTATGTATAGTGGAGCAAACTGCGGAGAGAATGAGAGAAAATAAGAATAAATGAAGGAGAAATAGGAAAAGAAAGAAAGAAGGAGAAAACGAATGAGATGAAGAGAAAGAGAGGGAAATTGAGAAGGAAGTAGAAAGACAGAAAAATGAAGGAAAGAATGAAATAAAAGAAAATGGAATGGAAAAGAACGAAAGAGGAGAGAAGCGGGGAGGAGTGGGGGTTGAAAAAGAAAAAGTGATGGGAATAAAAGAATGAAAGAGAGATTGAGAGAAGGGGTATGAGATGGAAAGTAGAAGAGAAGGAGAAAGAGAATGAAGGAATACATATATTCTTTTCTACTCTAGACACAAGGCCTGAAATTTTGTGGGGGAGATGGGGCCAGTCGATTAGATTGACCCCAATGCAACACTGGTACTTAATTTATCGACCCTGAAAGGATGAAAGGCAAAGTCAACCTCGGCAGAATTTGAACTCAGAACGTAAAGACAAATGGAATACCGCTAAGTATTTCACCCGCTGTGTTAATGATTCTGCCAGCTCGCCGCCTTAAGGAATATATATAATGAAAGACATAGTAGGGTGGGAGGGGGGGGGGGGGGGGGGTAGAATGTAAAATTGATATCAAAGAGAGAGAGAGAGAGAGAGAAGAAAAGAAGATGAAAGAAAGAAGAGGAGAGAAAAATAGAATGAAAAAGAGGAAAATTTGAAAGAAAATAATGAGAGAGAAGCTGATATAGAGAGAAGAGAGAAGCAAAATGAATTGAAGATGGAGATGAAGGAAAGGAAAAGCAAAAATGAAGGAGAAAAAATGAATGAAGAAAGAAGGGAAATGAGGTAAAGAATGAGTGAATGATATGAAAGACAGAAAAGAGAAAGAAAGAGAGAAGGAAAGAGAGTAAGAAGGAGGAGCAAGAGAAAGACAGACAGAGGGGGATAGAGAGAGAGATACAGAGAGAGAGGAAAGAGAGAGGGACAGAGAGATAAACAAATAGATAGATAGATAGATAGATAGATAGATAGATAGATAGATAGACAGATAGATAGATTGAGAAACAGAGAGGTGGGGGGGGGGGGAATTGGTGAATGCTTGGAGCTGACGTCATGGAATTTCCGTTTGTAAAATTATTCAACAACCGAAGCTTGGCTGAATGATTGTTGTTTATGCTGTTGCTGTTGTGTAACCCCAGGTCAGACCAGCTCACAAACTTATTAAAGACGTTCATACATCCTCTCCAGCCATGACTATCCTGCCTTTTCATACGTCAATGATTTAAAATGTCCAATGTGTTGTTTATGAGTTAAGGTGGCTTTAGATTCTGCCAGGGTTGACTTTGCCATTCAACTTTTTAGGGTTGATAAAAGAAGTACCAGTTGAGTACTAGGGGGTCGATGTAATCAACTAACCCCCCACCCCAGCCCAGCCCTGAATTTGCTGGCCTTCTGCTAAAATTGGAAATCATTATTTAAGATGACTGGATGATGTGATGTGACAAAGATTTGGCTGCTATTTCTCAGCCAGGAGAGTGAAGAATGGCTACAGACAGCAGGACCGGATTTAAACCATAGAGAACCCAGAGCATTTCAAATTCAGTGGGATCCTCATGCATGAGAATTAAAATCTTGGAAAATTAGCAAATTTAAATCTCAAAACTGATCTATTACATGTAATAGAATTTGACGAGTGAGCAGAGAAAGTTTAAATAAATGACTGAAAATGTAGCTTCATAGATACATATTTCAAAAATTTTAATTATTTTTCTTACATACAGACCATGGTTGTGGTGTTAAATTTTTCCTTTATTGTGAAAAGTGCAATGATGGAAGGGAAGATGAGAGGGAATGATTTTTTTTTTTTTTTAAATGCAAGTTATGATTGTTTCAGAATGTAGAATATGATAAAATGACAGAAAATTATGAAAAAGGGGGGAAAAAGAAAAAAACATCTTTCTGGTGGTCGTTAGTGTTCCAAAGGCATGAAAATGTATGAGTGAGTGGAAGTGGGGAGGATCAGAGACAAACATTTAAAAGATATGGATTAAAAATTTTTTTGACTTTGAAAAAATGCTTCACTTCATTGTATTGCAATGCATGTAAAGAAACGAAAATTCCAACTGATATGGGATAGCCATTCCGAAAATCCACTTTCCCAGTTTCTGGTAAGGGGTGAGGGGTACAATGAATAATATTTATTGCATTTTTGGCTTTGGGAAAAAAGTACATTCTTATAAATGTTCACTACTTTACAAAAAGTACATCAGCTAAACAAATTATCGTCTTTAAATGCTTTAAAAACACTATAACATATTCAGAATACTATTTCAGAAAATTATCTCTGTTCCCTTTGAGCATGAAAAAGAGAAATTTAGATGGGGCAAAATGAGTAACACAAAGTATGGTAAATTTGGCTCTTAAATTCTTCAGAATTAAATTTGAAAAAAAAAAAAAAAAAAAAAAACCCAAAGAAAAGACACTCATACACATCAGTATCCATTTTTAGTCACCAGAAATTCAACAAATATTAAAAAAAATATCTAAGTCAAATGAAAGAAATCTTGGAAAATGGCATACGATATGAATTTAACAAAACTTGACTAAATCAAAAATTTAACATAAAATATTCTTTATAGCTTCTTTACAATCTGCTGGAATGGATTTCTTCCTGATATATTTATACATCATGCAGTTAAAGAGAAGAAATTATTGAAATTAGTCATTACTCGTTTTGCCCCAATTTTGCCGTCTTTGTTTGAAAATTGAAAATTATTAATTTGGACATTAATGTGGGAAAAAGTTGATGTGCAATGCAACAGAGTAAAGAACAAACACCAAAAATTATTTAGGTATTTCATTAGTAACCTCAATTACAATTGAGGAAAGATTTCTTGAAAAAGATCTGCCTATTACCTATGTTTTAAACTTTCTCAACTTCAACAGTAACTATGGTGACTAACTTTTACTCCCAAACATGATGCACCAGTACAAAACGGTGATGCAATACTTGCAAACAAATATTGAAAAAACAACACGAAATCAGTAATTACTCATTTTGCCCCAGCTACCAATTTTACCCCACTACCCTAAGGTAATATCAGGTATTTGGCAAAATGACAAAAATAACTGAAAAAAAAGAAATAAAGGAAAAGATTTATTTGAACATATATGCAATAATTCTAAAGCCACAGTTTGAACAAAGTCCCAAACAATGCTTTTAGCTGTTGAGATTTGTAATTTTATTATTAGAACTAAATTCCAAATTTGAATTTTGGAATATATTCCTTAGCTCTTTCATAGAATAAGACCAAAGTTTTCAATGCCTCACTGAAATAATCCTTTCTATTGGAGGTATAAAGCCTCAAATTTGTTGGGAATGGAACTAATCGATTACATTGATTCCAGTGTTTCACTGGTACTTAATTTACCAACACTGAAAGGGTGAACGACAAAGTTGACCTCGGAACATAGCAGCAGATGAAATACTGCTAAGCATTTTGCCAGGCATGCAAACCATTCTGCCAGCTCACCACCTTAATATATGTGCATGCATGTTTGTGTGTGTGTGTGTGTGCCATTAATTGCAGGTGATCAATCCCGGGTCATTACTCAGTTATGCGTTGAAAGAAGGAATTTTAATTAGAGACAACAAAAAAACTTCTTTCACACACACCTATAATAATAAAGGGATAAAAATAATTGTTCCTAATAAGTTGAATCATATAATTGATTTTATGTTTGTTATTATTTGTTTTAAATAAAAAGAATGATTTTATTATTATTATTATTATTCACATACACACACACTCACAGATACATAGATTCATACATACATTTTCAGGAGTATTTTGTAGTTTTCTTTTTCTCTGTCATTTTCCAGAAGAAACTACAATTCCCTTGAGAATTATAACTGCTTTTGGGAGTGGGTAGAAAACTGTTTTCTAATGGAATAAATTGGTGTTGCTAATGTGCAGAAATCCAGGGTTATTTATCAAACAAAAACAAGAACCCATTACATTTTTTAAGATATATTTGTATGTTGAAAGAAAGCCTTTTCATGCAAGTTTTCTGGTTAGGGTGGGGGTTGGAATTCTCCCTCTATTGAGTGCTCCATATCCTCATAGCAGGGGCCCCCAATATCAAGGGGGCCTGGAGCAATTGCTTCCTTTGCTTCCTATAAATCCAGCTCTGAGAGACAATCACCGTCATAAGAACGTGGTTGTGATGTGTAAATTGAGTCTGTAGTTTCTAAACATTTATTCAGGGCTAATCCTGGAAATATGTTCAACGTCAAATGATATCTGACTTAACCCTTTAGCATTCGGATTACTCTGTCGAATGTAATGCTTATCAATTCACATTGTTTGGAACTTGTTATGCAGTATCTCACAACTTGAAAATTTCAATGATGTGATAATATTTTTTTAGAATTATGTCTTAGAAGAGACAGAAGAGACTAAATCTAGCTAACTTCAACATAAAACCTAACCTGTATGTTTATAACCATCATGCAATGTCCAGACAAGTGTGTACACACCCACATGCATGCATACACACGCACACACTCAGACAGACAGACACACATACACATACACTTATGTAGGAAGGCTAGTGCTTAGGGTGGAGGTTTGGTTGTGTTATATATATATATATATATATATAAATGAGGGTTATCAGTGAGGAACATCAAAGTTGAGGTCAGGGTGTGAGTTAAGTCTGGAGGAAGGGGCAATACCCGTAGCATTTGTAGGCCCCTTATGTCCGGTGAAACTGATCACTATTACTGTGCTGCTTAAACAGCTGCAAGTCACTTTAATGCGTTTAGTTTGGAAATAAAGGTTCCTAGTTCGAATCCAGCCTAATATCATCTTCATGTCATGGAATAAGACGTCTGATGATGACTGGAGATAAATCTGATTAAAACATCAATTAAAATATTGATTTTCAACATAGGCATAATGCCTCAAAAAGTGAAGTTGATAATATCAACTCCTAGTTCATAGCCGGTACTTTATTTCATCGACCCCTGAAGAATAAAAGATAATATTGACCTCAACAGACTTTGAACCCAGAATGTAAGGAATTGGAACTAAATACTGATTTCAAGTTTTGGCACAAGGCCAGCAATTTCAGGGGAAACACTAAGTTCATTACATGGACCCAAGTGTTCAACTGGTATATAGTTTATTGATCTCGAAAGGATGAAAAGCAAAGTTGACCTTGGTGGAATTTGAACTCACAATGTAGATGGAGGAAATGCTGCTAAACATTTTGCCTGGCATGCTAATGATTCTGCCAGCTCACCGCTGCATTTGGAACTAAATATTCTTTTCTACTCTAGGCACAAGGCCCGCAATTTTGGGAGAGGGAGCTAGTCGATAAGAAGGACCCCAGTATGCAACTGGTACTTAATTTGTTGACCCCCAAGACAAAGTCGACCTCAGCGGAATTTGAACTTAGGACATAAAGACAGACAGAATACCGTTAAGCATTTTACCCGGCATACTAACATTTCTATCAGCTTGCTGCCTTATTTGGAACTAAATATTACAAGACATTTTTGTTTCCAAAGTTCAACTGTTTTGGTCTCCTAGATGAGGGTCAGCTCTCCAGTTGCCATGATTTTTTTTTTAATGATGAGTAGGGCAAGGGTTTAACCAGAGTGAGGAAGTATACCTTCCCCCACTCTACCCTACTCCCACAGTACTTTCCAGGGCCTGAAATATTCATTTCTTTGTTGCCCACAAGGGTTAAACATAGAGGGGACAAACAAGCACAGACAGTGGAATTAAGTTGATTATATTGACCCCAGTGCGTAACTGGTACTTATCGAATTGATCCCGAAAGGATGAAAGGCGAAGTCGACCTCAGTGGAATTTGAACTCAGAACATAACAGCTGATGACATACTGCTAAGCTTTTTGCCCGGCATGCTAATGATTCTGCCAGCTTGCCACAAACAGAGCCTGAAATATTGGTTGAAGAGGAAACAAGTGATCTACTGACTATAGACCTGACCCAAACAACTGCAGTAGAACAGGTTCTTCTCCAGCCACCCATGGACGTGGGGGCTGGTGTTAAACCAGGCACATAGACTTCCATTTCCCTAAAGCTGTTTCCTTTAAAGTTACAGAAAGAAACAACAATAATAATAATTATAATAACAACAAATGGTGGATGTTTATGAGAAGCACAACTCATAGAACCTGTCAGCATGAAGGAGATCCTCAATTATAGGAATCAGTGTGTGTGTGTGTGTGTGTGTGTGTGTGTGTGTGTGTGTGTACATGCAATGAGCTGTGGAAGAAAATGATTTATACAGAAACCCATCAATAATTGAGTTCTTACAAGATGTCTATAAAAATACTGACTTGCACAGTCCAGAATCAATCCATTAAGGATATTGGGAAGATTAGTGAAAGAAAATATTATTTGAGTTTCTTGGAGGGAAACATATACATGCTTTGGTGCTCTCTCTCTCTCTCTCTCTCTCTCACACACACACACACACACACACATACATACACTAATATACCAATGCTTCTATACAGGCACTCTTACTAGAAGAACACATACACAAATTGTGTACATACATGTGCATGTATGTATGTATATATATATATATATATATATATATATATATATATATATATATATATATATATATATATATATAGATAGATAGATAGATAGATAGATAGATATATATAGTTGATAAACAAGAGTAAAGTGGAGATTTATTCACTTCCAAAACTTTTTTATGAACAAGTTTTCTACGGCATATATTGCAGGAGTGGCTGTGTGGTAAGTAGCTTGCTTACCAACCACATAGATCCAGGTTCAGTCCCACTGCACTGCACCTTGGGTAAGTGTTTTCTACTACACCCTTGGGGCTGACCAAAGACTTGTGAGTGAATTTGGCACAGGGAAACTGAAAGAAGCTTGTTGTATATATATCAGATATCCATGATTGAGACCTTTTTGCACCCAGCCATTCAAAGAAGACCTTACACATAGTTCCAGCAAAATGGGATCACTGTTCATACCAAAAGAGAAACAAGGCCGTTTCTACGGCAGTGCTTTGGAGAGAGAATAATCTCCCACTACGGCAATGACAACTGGCCTTCATGTTCCCCAGACTTGACACTAGCCTGGGCTTTTTCTCGTGGGAATACCTAAAAGAGAGTGTTTATGTCAACATACTGGAGACCCTGGTGCAACTAAAGGAAAACATCTATGGAGAAATCAGAGAAGTGGGGTCTGAAACTACTGAGGGTGTTATGATACAAGTTTTGGAAAGAGCAGGAGCGTGCAAAGCCGGAAATGGCTGCCATTTAAGTGATGTCATTTTTCAAATGTGATGGAGTGGTGTTGCAGAATTTGACTTGTGTGTATTAATTTCCATTATGTCCTTTATATTGGATCAAAATTTCATGCATTTATTTAGACAGTTAAGGAAGTCATTAAAAATTGAAACCCATCAGGGACTTTTTAGACACCCTGTATATATATATATATATATATATATATATATATATATATTTATAAACAATATTAAGGGTTCAGCAATTTTGTTTATAAATGCATAAGAACTTTTAAATAAGTTCCACACCGATAATGGTGCTTACATACCGAAGGGCTTGGTAAAAATTATTAATTATTAATTTATTAATAAATTGATAATCCTTTACGCTTTTAATTGTATTAATTAATTATATATATATATATATGTATATGTATGTATCGATCCCTTATCTAGTGGTCAATGAGGAAACTTGGGATAGAAGAATGGTTAGTGAGAGCTGTGCGAGCCATGTACAGAGATGCTGCCAGTAAGGTGAGGGTTGGAAATGAGTACAGCAATGAATTCCGGGTAGAGGTAGGGGTCCACCAAGGTTCCGTCCTCAGCCCCCTCTTATTTATCATAGTCCTCCAGGCAATCACAGAGGAGTTCAAGCCAGGTTGTCCCTGGGAGCTCCTATATGCTGATGACCTTGCCCTAATTGCGGAGTCACTATCAGAACTAGAGGAGAAGTTTCAGGTGTGGAAGCAAGGTCTAGAATTGAAGGGCCTTAGAGTCAACCTAGCTAAAACCAAAATCCTAATAAGTAGGAAGGTAGATAAAACACAAACCCCTTCAGGTAGATGGCCCTGCTCAGTATGTAGAAAAGGAGTAGGTAGTAACTCTATAAGATGTACCCGGTGCAAGCTATGGACACATAAGAGGTGCAGCAACATCAAAGGCAGGTTAACTAGCAAGTTAGTTTTTGTTTGTGGCAGATGTTCAGGTGCAATAAAGACTGTAAACAAACAGAAAACAACTTCTATCTCATTCCAGGGTGAAAAACTAGAGGTAGTCGATAGCTTCCGCTATCTGGGCGACCAAGTTAGTAGTGGGGGTGGGTGCGCTGAAAGTGTAGCTGCTAGAATAAGAATAGCCTGGGCAAAGTTTAGAGAGCTCTTACCCCTGCTGGCGACAAAGGGACTCTCACTCAGAGTAAAGGGCAGACTGTATGACGCATGCGTACGAACAACCATGATACATGGCAGTGAAACATGGGCTGTAACTGCTGAGGAAATACGTAAGCTCGCAAGGAATGAAGCCAGTATGCTCCGTTGGATGTGTAATGTCAATGTGAATACCCGTCAGAGATGCACCATTTTGAGCGTGGCCGTTGCCAGTACCGCCTGACTGGCTCCCGTAGGATTTTCGAGCGAGATCGTTGCCAGTGCCCCTGGACTGGCTTGTGCGGGTGGCACATAAAAGACACCATTTCAAGCGTGGCCGTTTTCGTGCGGGTGACACGTAAAAGCACCCACTACACTCTCTGAGTGGTTGGCGTTAGGAAGGGCATCCAGCTGTAGAAACTCTGCCAAATCAGACTGGAGCCTGGTGTTGCCATCCGGTTTCACCAGTCCTCAGTCAAATCGTCCAACCCATGCTAGCATGGAAAGCGGACGTTAAACGATGATGATGATGATGATGATGTATGTATACGTCCATCAAGAACTAGTGGGGGGTAAGTTAGGGGTAGTAGATAACTTCCATTATGTAGGTGACCAAGTTAGTAGTGGAGATGGATGTACTGAGAGCGTAGCAGTGAGAATGAGATTAGGCTGGGCAAAGTTCAGAGAGCTCCTGCCTTTATTGGAAACAAAGGGCCTTTCACTCAGAGTGAAAGGCAGATGGTGTGATGCATATGGACAAGGACAACTGTGTAAAGAAGTGCCAATCTCTAACTGTGGGAGACGTAGACTTAGGAAGACATGGGACAAAGTGGTGAAGCATGATCTTTGAATTTTGAGCCTCACAGAGGCAAAGACCGAGACCTTTGGCATTATGTCATGCTTGAGAAGAAGACTAATCGTGATGAGCAAAACCACAGTCATGGCAGATACCAGTGTCACACAAAGAGCACCCATGCCAGTGGCATGTAAAAGCACTCATTATACTCTTGGAGTGGTTGGTGTTAGGAAGGGCATCCAGCTGTAGAAACTATGCCAAATCAGACTGGAGTCTACTGAGGTCTTCCAGCTTGTCAGCCCTAGTCAAAAAATCCAATACATGCCAACATGGACAATGGACGTTAAATAATGATGATGATGATGATGATACACATGTATATAGTCCTGTATTCTTTTACCCGTTTCACTCATATGACTGTGGCCATGCTGGAGCACCACCTTTAGAGGTTTTAGTCGAATATAACTACCTCAGAACTTATTCTTTGTAAGCATAATACTTATTCTATTGGCCTCTTTTGCCGAACCGCTAAGTTACGAGAACATAAACACACCAACATCAGTTGTCAAGTGACAGTGGGGGACAAATACAGACACAAACACAC